>NW_024067394.1:0-38317 GCF_015039405.1 Cantharellus anzutake | reverse complement strand
GCCTCTCTTGTAACACCCAGCAGACTGGGGCTTCCTGGAGAAGCTTTGGTTCACTAATGGAGCTCTTGGAACCCCTCTAGTTGAGCCCTGTCTGCATTAGGATCGTTGCTTTGACAGAATGAGCTGAGAAGGAGGGTAAGCATCTCGGTCCCCTGTGAGGCTGACACAAAAGGACCCTTGGAACTGTATGTTGTAGTACATCTACCTCTTGTTTGATTTCCTTTTCTTTTCTTTTTATGTGTCACATGACTGCAGAGATGAACTCTATCTGTTTCTACTCTTGTATAAACATTACAGTTCATCTCAGAGGTGCCATAACCTGAGTTACAACAGGTTATGAGCCCAGAATACTGAAGGGGCTTTCGCAAATTTCGTTTTGAGGTCAAGTTTTCATCCAGCACTTCATATCTTCTTCCCCTGGTTGAAAACACACTCTATAACTGCTCTAAACAACCCCTGGAACCCCTCTCGACTGATATCTGCCATTGCGCCTTGAGATCTGCTTCAATCGACGCGAAGCTTTTGCCACGTCGTCACTTCTTGTCGAACTCGAACGCTCTCCGATTTTCGCGCTGATCGAATCATGGACTCCGCTGATATTCAACGAACGATATATCATCTTGAAACTGCTCTAGCTCCTCTGTTCTTCGACGGATCGCTCTGAAATTGATATTCGAACGTACTTCGTATATTAATCTGCGTTCCTCGCATTTTCGCGCTGATCGAATCACTCGTTCACCCGAAAAACGACTTTTAAAAATCGTACAGTTTTGAAAGGGCTATAGCATCTCAGAATCTGTGCCAATCGCCTCGAAAGTGACATACGATATACTTCGTTTGCGGATCTACCATCCCTCCAACTTTCGTGCCGATCGGCCATTCCTTTATCTGGAATAAGGCAAACATATTTGAGCACAAAATTGACTCTATCGCCTCAACGTGCCATTGAATCTCTTCGAAACTTTGCGACTATGTAGCTCTCTGAGGCTCCATCCTTCCTCCAAGTCTCATGTCAATCGCATCACTGGCTTTTATCACTACATTTTTCCATGTTGTCCCAACACCCAGCACCCTTCCTCCTCATCACACTACTGGCTGCAGGGATGGCTTGCCATTCTGTATGCAACATACTTTCTATGTTGCTCTCATTCCTATCCCACTTGCATGCCAAATTCACCACTTTCTTCTGTGACCATCAACACACTGGTTATACATACCTTTGAGGAATTTGCTGGCAATACTACTGCTAGGACACTCTCCACTGCTGCCTGCCCAGGTCCAGATGTTTGGATTGCAGACACTCAACCAACCTGTCTGTCCCAACAAGTCCCGCTACCGGTACGCTCCCTTGAGCACCAAGTAACCGATAGACAACCACTGGGCCACTCCCTCAAGGAGTGCCAACTACCCACGCTACCGGTACGCTCACATGAGCGCCAAGTCACTGCTAGCCAACTGTTAGATGGCTCCCTCAAGGAGTCCCCATTATACCCACTGCCGGTACGCTCCTTGGAGTGCCAAGTTGCCGCTAGCCAACTGTTAGGTGGCTCCCTCAAGAGCCCCCATTATACCCGCTGCCGGTACGCTCCTCGGAGCGCCAAGTTACCGTTAGTACACCTGGTCTCAGATCTCCTGCTCTCCCTTCAACGGCTATGCAGCCACCTCTGTCCGTGAGCAGAACGGCTCAGGTTGGGTTCCCTGGAACCCATTCCTGTAACAGGTAGGGAGGGCAAAGCCCAGAGGGCAGGAGGATGAGGTGAAGTGGGGATGATGACTAACTGGCTATAATGGGAAGAAGCAGCAGTCAAACAGGATGAGGGGAAAATGTGAAAGATACATTACAGACAGCGAAAGTGCCGAGTATGATCCATGGAGCTTGGGGGTTATGGAGCTTACAGAGGTGGGGTTGAAAGTCCAAGGAATATTGGCAATGGTGTTTATGTAGTATGATGTTACAGGAATGGGTTCTGGGGAACCCAACCTGAGCCGTTCTGCTCACAGACAGAGGTGGCTGCGTAGCTGTTGAAGGGAGAGCAGGAGATCTGAGACCAGGTGTACTAACGGTAACTTGGCGCTCCGAGGAGCGTACCGGCAGCGGGTATAATGGGGCTCCTTGAGGGAGCCACCTAACAGTTGGCTAGTGGCAACTTGGCGCTCCAAGGAGTGTACCGGCAGCAGGTATAATGGGGACTCCTTGAGGGAGCCATCTAACAGTTGGCTAGCAGTGACTTGGCGCTCATGTGAGCGTACCGGTAGCATGGGTAGTTGGCACTCCTTGAGGGAGTGGCCCAGTGGTTGTCTATCGGTTACTTGGCGCTCAAGGGAGCGTACCGGTAGCGGGACTTGTTGGGACAGACAGGTTGGTTGACCAGTGCACGGTAGTGAGTGACTGTGGGAATTTGGGCCCGCGGTACGTGGCCAGGCATCCTGGGGCTGCCTGGGTCACTTCTCCCTCCCAAGAAGGGAGGAAGGGTTGTAGGACCCAGTAGGGTACTACAGGAAGGATAGGAATAGGAGCTCAACCACTCAGTGGGGGGGTGGGAGCAGGAAGAGTGAGGTCCGGTGTCTGAGCACTCACCGGGCCGATGTGGTTTTCTCACAGATTGTAAGAATATCGATGTAGACATTGATATGGACCAATTCAGATGTTACAGAGAAAGCTTACAATGGTGGCACAATGGTGTAGCAGTTACAATCGCGGGTACAAGGTTTTGTGGGTTATGTATTAGATAAGGAAGGAACAATTCCGGCAACTGCCTTACATGTCATATGACTCATAACTATCTAATATAAATATTATAATGGTCAAGGGAAATCCCTTGAAACTCAACAAATCCCCAGCCAGCACCAAAACCCAGTGGGAAAGCTTGGCATGGGGTTTGACAGCGAAATAAGGTGATGGAGTCCCAAAGTCTGCTTGCCTATAGTCACGGACCATAAGATTCTAGATCCATTTCTATAACATATGAGGTCACCAATGCAATGGACTTAAGCCAAGGTGGAGTCAAAGTCCAAGGTTGGAACTATGACAGAATCTCGGAGCAAAGGTATGAGCGGTGTCCTAGTACGGGGTACAGGACAGCAGTGGAAGGTCGTAACTTGCTGGAGGGTCAGCAGGAGAGGGTCAGAGGAAGGAGAGAGGAGAGAGAGGAACGGGGAGAGGAGTGGAGGAGTGGGAAGTTGTCAGGTCTGAAGGTGAATATCGGAACAGATGGTGGTAGGGTAGGACTCCAGAGGTGGTGAAGATGGGGGTCCGGGAGTCAGTTTGGGATTGGGTATGTACGGATATGACAGATCCCTAGCCCTAACCCGGGTCATCCTGCCCTAGGGTCAAAAAATTCCTAGGGACCAGGTTCAGCTTGCCCTAGTGCTAGGGCATCAAGCAGTAGGGCACTCTAGCAAGTTTTACTTTGGCTTGCACATTTTTGTACCCCCTGGAGGAACAGAGTATGCATCACCGGTTGGGTCACAAAAATTGTGACACAAGTTGTCACTACATTTCTGTTCCCCTTGGAGGAACAGAGTATGCATCACCGTTTGTGTCACAATCTTGTGACAAACTTTGTGACAGATGCACTTCTGTTCCTCCTGGAGGTGCCGACACTCTTTCTATTGCAATAGGCTTTCCTCAAGCTAATGAAAGCACACAGATCCCTTTAGAGGAACAGAGTATGCATCACCGGTTGGGTCACAATTTTTGTGACACAAGTTGTCACCACATTTCTGTTCCCCCCTGGAGAAACAGAGTATGCAATCACTGCTTGTGTCACAACAATTGTGACAAAAAGCCATCACAGATACATTTCTGTTCCCCCTGTGCATCACCGCTTTTGTCACAGTTGTGACACAAACTTTGTCACAATAACTGTTGGTGCCACCTGAACATAAAAATGAGAACTTGTAGGTTAACTTCACCACATGGTCTCCACCCTCCTCTGTTGTACTGAACCAGGATGACACTGAGGCCAACTCACAATTGGTGATGTTGAGTCTAGCAGTGCTTGTGATCTATGTGTGTTTCCTTTCTCGGAACAGTTGCTGCCAAAGAGTCTCTTCACCATGGCAATATTAGTGAAATTTCGATGCTGAAATTATGTCACCTTCTTTCCCCTTATTACTCAATCCTCATTACATCTTCGCCAGATCCTTTCCACATGTCTACTTTCTCCATTCTGCACTACACCCCACCGTTGTCTGCTCCCACTCTCCTTTTGTCCTCCTTCCTAATCCTCTTACATGTGATAGTGTTATGTATGTGCTAAATGGTGTCAATGCTCCCCTTGATGGTGTTCCAATGTCTGCCACAAGTATTCCATTGTTTGTCCTTGAGCACTGTAGTCTGTAAATGCATATGGGAAGTCCACCATTATTTTCCATCAGGCCACCCTCGCCCATGAACAAGTCTATCGTCTGCACCACTGGAAAGAGTGGTATTGTATTTGCTCCCAAGTTTTCCATCTCTCCTCCACCAAATTTACTAGTATGCAGCTTGGCAGGTATCTCATCTCCTGTACTGCCCCTCCTTCCAATTGGCCCAGATACTAACCACTTCTCATGCCCCATTCTGGTGTCAATGTGGCATGCTAATGCCCACTGCTCCTTCAACCTAAGTTCCCACTCTCCTATCCTGTCCTCTGTTGGAATATCAACATGCCCAGCTGCAGCGAGGAGAGTTGTGAGCTTAATATCATTGTGGCTAACAATGATTATATCCTTTTTGTTTCAAAGTTGTGATACCATGTGCTCTCAATTTCTTTTGTCTTACATCACCAGTTGTCACTGGCAATCGCTTTAAGCAATATTGGTGCCAGTCATATAAGTTACACTGAACGCCATAATTTTTCCCCCTCCCTCAGTTCTCCATGTTGAGACTGAGGTGATACCATTTCCTTCTTTCCATGTTTGCATATAACTCATTGTACTTTCATGTTATAGTTGATGTGTAATAGGTAAAAAAAAAACAATAATATTAGTTCTCCATATGGAGACTGAGTTTACACATAATAGCTCCTATTTTAATATCCTCTGCTCAGAATCGTATTCCCTGTCTTTTTGCAGTGCCTATGCAAAGCCAGCTTGTTCCATTGCATTTGCACTGCATGATGCAATGTCACAGGCACTGCTCCAGCCATGGTTCTTCCCCCATGTGCCATTCCTAGCTGGTCTCCTTTTCCTACTAACAGTTTCCATAGCATCCTGATATGTCACTCTTTGCACTTCCCATGTCAACAGTAACAGAGGAACTGTCCATTCCTTGTCATGGACTCGCATTTGCTGCATGAGATACAGATCTGCCACCAAGTTTTGCATTCTTTCCATAGCATTCAGTCCTTCAGTTCCTTCAAATGTTGTAATGGGTCACCTTGACTTTGAGACAGAGAAGAGGGGGAGGGTTGTAGTGATGTGCAGGTACAGGTTGGGAGGTTGGGTTTGGGTCCAGGGGCGCTACTAGGTCTGTAAAAACCTCAAACTAACACTCACCTGGATGGCATCTTTGCCACTTGGATGTAACTAGTTTTTTACTCCTTCACGGGTCTATTGGGTACTAACTTGTTATGTACAAGGTTTCTCTATTTTATATGGGCTGGAAATAAAATGAATGCAATGGGGAAATGCAAACAGGCTGATAGGCAACTGTAAATAAAGAATGTCCAATCAGGGACAGAGAAACAATAAAAGATATAGAATGAATGGGGGAATTGTGACAACGGATCCAAAATGGAAATTGTAGGGGTTAACTCCGCAACACTTCGCTACAGCGCCCGCCTATCCTCCCGTCAGCAACCTCCCCGTCTCCAGCTTTCCAACGAACCCTCATTTGTCCCGATTGGCACAGTAGTTCCTGAGATATGGCCATTGACAGGTGCTGTCAAGACCATGTGAGGCTCTACACCGTGCTGAACCATCCAAGTATGGGGTTTCCATTCTGGGAAATGCTCCATGGGTGAAGGGGGGAAAGTAGAGCATCACCATCGGGCAGAAAAACGGCTATGTTTGATGTGTAGTTGTGGAGGTCTGGGGAGGGGGTGAAATTGGCTGTGTGGTGTGGGAAATTGACCTGGGACTGTCGGGAATGATGGGAAAAATATGGAGAAATAGGGAATGGGTGTATGGAGTGTTAGATAGTGAGGGAATGAGCAATTGAAGCATAGGTGGGTATGTAGTGTGCGTTGTTGGGTAGAATCCACAGAATCCAACTTTTTGTGGTGCATGGACTTGTCCCCACAAAAACTTGGATCCTTTGGGTTGATTGTAACCCAAAGACTGGGGGGGCCATTTGATTGTTTGACTCCAGATTTTGCTCCGAATTGAGGCCCTGTGGTTGGTAGATACCAAAGGGAACAAGGGAACAAATGGTCTCTGCAAAAACACCCATCATGATACTGTAAGCACCATCCAATGTGTTCAGTAGTTGTTGCATCATTTTCTTGTGTTAGAAAAAGAAAATCATAGTGCCTAGTGATCAAGGCAGGAATTTTTGAATCTCACCACTCTTTCCTCAGTTCACACACTACGGCACTGAGGTGAGTCTGACTATCCTCCTCTCACTGTGTCCATCATCTTGTACTGATTCATGTATACCAGCGATATACTTGTAATTACTCTCCTCTAGTTCATGTGCTACTGGACTGGGTGATATACTCCCCAGTCTTCCATTTCATCTTGCCCAGAAGATCTGTCCCTTTTAAATCCAGTGCATGCAGATGAAAGCGACGAGACCAGGTTGTTGCCACCAAATAAGTCAGCTGGCCACTTGCAAGTTGAGATGAGTCCCTCCGACTGGCTCTTTATTCCAACAAGTTGACACCCTCCCTTTGGCTTGAGAACAGTCCAATACATCATTTGCAATGGTGCACAAGACAGTTGTAGAGAGTGGTTGTAGTTAGTGGGAACCGCCTTCAGTGGTTTCCGTACAAGACGCATGACTATCTACAAATGGAAGGGTTGTGGGAAATCGTGAAACACAAACAACCTTGGCCAGCACCAAAACCCCAATGGGGAAAGCTTTGCATGAGGGGGGGAAAGGAGTAGAACAAGTAAGGAGGGTAAGGTATTGGGATAGAGGGCGAAAGAGAGAGAGAGGGGGAGCAATGGAGAGGGGAAGTCTTTTACTATGTGACGGTGTAACGGGTCTATCACCTAGACTCGAGACAGAGAGAAGGGGGAGGGTGGTAGTGTGTGCAGGTGTGGTTCATGGGGCTGGGTTTTGGTCCTGGGGCGCTACCGGGTCTGCTAGAACCTCAAACAAACACTCACCTACGTCTCTCTTGGACGTCAAGGCTGAGTATTATGATGTGAGGGGTCTTAGACGTGAGCAACTAGCTCAGAGGGGGCATTAGGGTCGTGGATGGCGTCTTTGCCACTTCGATGCAACTTCTGCTTGTCCCTTCACGGGTCTATTCAATACTAACTTGTTATGTACAAGCTGTTATCTATTTATATGAGTTGGAAATGAAATGAATGGGCTGGGGGAATGTAAACGGGCCGTTAGGCAACCGTAAATAAAGAATGTCCAATTGGGAACAAAGAAACAATAAAAGAAATATGAATGAATGGGGAAAATGCGACAACGGGTCCGAAATGGGAATTGTGAAGATTAACTCCGCAACAGTTCGCCACAACACCCGCCTATCCTCCCGTCAGCAACCTCCTCGTCTCCAGCTTTCCAACGAGCCCTTATTCGTCCCAATTGGTGCAGTGGTTCTTGAGATGTGGAGAGGGGGTGAAATTGGCGGTGTGGTTGGGCGTGGGAATTTTGCTTGGGGTTGTCGGGAATGATGGGGAAAATAAGGAAAAATAAGGAATGAGTGTATGTAGTATGAGCATCGGGAGCGTCAGCGGGTATGTAGTGGGTGTTTGTGGCCAAATTCCGCAGAATCCGACTTTTTGCGGTACATGGAGTTGTCCCCACAACAACGGATATGGTCATTGGAGACTCTGTATCCGTAACAATCTGAGCTATGGATGCTGAGGCTGCTGAACTGGCCAGTGGTAACATCCATGGTGGGGTGCATGTAGGGGGGAAACTAGGGCTCACTCCGCTAATGGTGATGTGATTATCCCGAAATTAGTAGAAAATAAATTGCCAACGATTAAATTGTCAAGGTATCGTCTATTCAGTTCATTCCTCACATGTGGCCCTCCAGGGACTTAACTTAATACACCTTATTATTGGCCAAGCTTGCAAGGCATCTGTTTCTCTGGCTCTCCACTGACCTGGAGAGATGAACATCATCACAGAAGACCTTCTCCCTGAATGGTGGTACATGGAATCCTTTCGTGCTCTGACTGCAGCATACAAAGACTGCGAGCGCATCAGCAAACTTGGTAGGGAGCTCTGTGAGCAAATTGAGTCTTTTTGCTGTGCACCCTCTACACATTGGGTGGAGAAAATTAAATGTTTGAATGATTTTGTTCTCTGAAGGATGCAGAAGTGCAAAGATAATATGGATATAGGTGTGTGTAAAATGGCCATTGTCATTGCTCTGAAAGCTCATATACCTTTTGTGTTTACTAAAATCAGCACCTTATTTGTTTATTGCCATTTACAAAATATGAGGAAAACTCTGAAATTCAAAAATTTGCACTTTATCTTTCATCTCATTTCTTGCTCAAAACTCAACCAATTTTGATGATTCTATGTGAATTGGAAAGCACCCAAGTGTGGCAATGTAACCATGCATGTTATGTAGGGTATAAATCAGTTTTAAAAAAGTGTTCCAAATGAAGTAAATTAAAAATACCACCACCCAATAAAGCAAACAAAAAGCTGATGTATTCTTCAGATATCATCCAAGCCTTTGACACCAAATTTCCCATGGTCAAAAAGCCATGGTTATTTGGCTCACCAAAACATGGTGGGAGAGTTTTCTAACACTGAAACATACATTGCTACATTGCCCCACTTTGGCACTTTCCAATACACATTGAATTATCAAAAAAGTGATTTAATTTCTTTTCCAATTATTCCTAATTTCCTGAAATATCTCTCCCTAACTTATCCAAATTTTCTGATTTTCCCCCTAATTTCCCCTGATTTTTTGGACATTCTCCATTTTTAGAAAGTTCTAGTTCTTCAGTTATAGCTCCATTTTCATTCGGGGTCCCATTGACATTGTGGACCAGGATGGGCTGTGGGAGCAGGGTCATTTCAAGCTTGTGCTTCCAGACAAACTCGGGACTCACGAAGTTCCCAGTAGTCCAGGAGGGCAGACACAGACACAGAGGCAAGGGAGGTCAGGGTAGTCAGCTTCACAGTGAGGTTGAGCGATCTGGGGGATTGTTTGGAGAGGACATAGATAGTGTCAAGAAGATGTTCCTTGGATAGGTCTGATCGCTATCCAGGCGATGCTGTCAGGTGGAGCTCGATGTTCCGGGTTGTCCAACGGTGGGTCGGAGACAGACCAGAGGTGGGGCGGAGCTCCGAGGGTGATGGGGTGTTGAAGGGACTCGGCTTCAGCGACTTGGAATGGAGCGCTGCACCTGGTATGTTCTTGTGTTCCCAATTTGTCAGGGGAGCTGGCAATGGAGGAACCGAGGCTGCCAGCAGAAGGGGGCCAGAAGCCCCCCTCACTACTTAATGAAGGAAGCATTAGCGAGGGTCAATTGTTTGTCACATGATTCATTGGGTTTTATACCAAGGCGTCTCTAGGAGCGCCTGTTACCCAGTTCTTTGGAGCAGCAGATGAGTGGGACGCAATAGACATCCTGGAGGAGGTTTTGGAGGGCTCAAGACTGTTTATATTATAACTGGGGGATTATTTACTAGAGGGGTACGCATGTACATATAGTAGAAACAATTGGATTCGAAGGTAAACAAAGGTTACCAAGGAGAAGGGGAAGTAAATAGAAAAGAATCCTCAAGACAAATAAGGAATAGGCAAAAAGCCCGAATTACGACTGAGGTTTGTAGAGTGAGAGAATTAAAAGCCAATTGAATGGCACGGCCTAGAAATGTCTATGAACAAGCAGGGAACTACAGAGAAAAGGCGTCCGGAAAGGTCCGGAGCCCGGAAGTTGTAGTCCAGAAGATTGGGGTTGTAGAAAATATCAAATGATAAAATAATAAAGATTATCAAACCCGGAGGTAAAGTAGGAATGGGGAGGTACCAGAGGTAACAGAGGTAAGGAGGTACCAGAAGTGAGGAGGTACTGGAGGTGTGGAGACTGGAGGTAGGAAGGAGGGTGGATAGGCAAGTTGAGATTTATCAACAACAAGCAGGCACATCTCCTTTGAACAAGGGGTCCAAGGAGGTGGTGGTATGGTGGTGGAGGTCCGGAGGTGATGCGGACATAGATGGGAGGCAGAGTCAGAGAGAGGAGGAGGAGGTAGTCCTAGGGATGTTGGCATCGACCAGAGGCAGCAGAGAGAGATTGGGAGGGCTGGTGGAGGTCATAGAAGTCGTGTAGTGATAGGGTGGGGGGAGGCGGAAGATCCGGGATATGACAGATAGCAGGCAGGGATACTGCCACTTCAGGCACTACGTCTGGGTCTCTCTTGCTTCTGTGTGCTGAGGATGCGATTTTACTCTTTTTCTTCGCAATAACTCGGTGGAATTTTGGCATTGGTGCCGGCTTGCGCGTACAGCAGTATTTACATGGGTTATCCACTACAGGTGGCTGGGATGCATCCCTCACTGGTCACCTTCCTGAAAATCCCCTTGGGGTTCTGCCTCTGGCTCCTTCTCTTCCATCTCTGGTCCCTCAGTTAACTGCCTTTTCAGTCCCTCCATCAGCACTCAAAGGTCCTCAGGGTGGAGGCATTGTACCCGGTGGACCTTGGGGTGGGGGCAGTCTCATGCGACGTGCCCTGGGGCATTACAGTTGTAACAGAGTCCGTTCCACCTCTGGTCGACTCTCAAGCAATCGAGGTCCATTGGTTTTGGGCCTGTCCCACTTGTGGGGCAGGCTGCTGGAGTCAGGGGTAGAGGTACAGGTGAGGTCATGGGCATGGGTGTGCAAGAGAGGGAGTTGTAGCGGGCAGGGGTCGTCCAAGTGGGAGTGGGGGTCTAGGTGGGGGAGTGCGAGGCTGGGTCACTTGGAAGTGTCTCCACTGGTTATTGAGGAGGGTGGCTTTGCATTTCCATTCGGCCCAAGTGGTGGGCATGGGGCAGAGGCAGTAGAGAGCTGGGCATTAATTGCTTGCTGTCAGGGGACATTGTCATATCCATACAATCCTGACCTCCGCTCCGGGCTCCTGGAACTCCGAACTCCGACTTCCGGAGCCCTACTTCCCTTCCGTCACTTTCTCCTTGCCGACTCCCAAGAGGTTATCCCACCTCCGGCTTGGACACCACCTTCGGTCCGACTCCGGAACATTCTGGGTCCAACCCCAACCTCGACACCTTCCAGACGAGTACGCAAAACCTATGCTCCCGACTCTGGACCTCCGCTCCGGAATCCCGTTTGTGTCTCCGTCTCCGGAACCTCCAGTCTTAGCTCCGACCTCGGACTTTGACCCCACCTCCGCTTATACCCATTGTATTGGTTAGCTCATTCCATTTAATTATGTTTGCCAATATTCCGGAGTTTAACTTCCGAGTTCGGACTTTCCGGACTTACGTCGGACCTTGCAACTATTGCATTGCTCCATTCAGTTCCGCTATTCTCCCTCATTCCTATTTGGGCTGCTGCTTCCTTTCTATTCAGTCAGCTAGCCATTCCCCACTCCCAACCTCCTTCCTTCCTCCTTGGGCCTTGGCCCTTCATTCCTCCTTTGAGAAACACCATTGAGTCAAACCCTTGACCCTCGGTGCTGTTCCTCTTTCCCTCTCCCTTTGTCTCCTTTCGTCCTACCCTCGCTCCTTTTGATTCCGGACCCCTCCTTATATACAATGTACATAGTAACTTGTAACCTCAGTCCGAAATTGACCTGAATTCCCCCCAAGAGACTTTCCCTCTGCTAGATCCGAAATTAGGGACCCCTAGGACAACCAGCAATGGCACAGCGCTCTGCCTGAGTCGCTGAGGCCGAGGTCCTTCCATGCTAAGTCACCGATTCCACTCTGGAGTCATCCAAATCTGCACGTTCTAACAGACATAGCGTAAGTGGTTCTCTGTTACCCTATCGATATCACGTAAGACTATATCACCGCATGTAGCCGCATTGGCCCTCATATATCGTAAATCCCTCACCTTCTCCTGATCCAACTCTGCCCCTTTGATCTGAGTGTTCCTTCATTTCTATTCACTTCATTTTCTATCGGATCACTGTTTAGTTCCTTTGATCCTATCTCTCCCGATTGATTGATGTCACTCGTGTATATAGCTCTATGTGCTGCTGAGGGTTGGAACCTCAGCTCTGTCTACAACTAGGTTTTCGGGCGATATTTGACTCAGACTGACAAGCGATCCCTGACACTTGCTCGAAGCAGTTGACTAGCCTGACACCCCCCAACCATGAGGCAGGTGTCAGGGCACACCCGCCTGACCCGGCCCCACCCAGCCCCACTTCACCCGGTACCCTGCCACCCAGTCTTCCCCTACCTCCTCCCCCCCTTCTTCTTTCTTTCTTCCTCCATTCCACTCTCTCTTTACTTATCTCACCTTCTCTTTATTTTCTCTTTATTCTACACGGACGACCTTTCCTTGTATCAATGTACCATTGACCCACCTGCAGCGCGCTCACGACATGCCCAGCCCGGGTGCCTCGGGCGACCCCCGCTATGTCCAGCTCGCACGTTCACAGCGGACGCCCTCAGGATCCCCCACGGGGACACCCGGGTGACTATGGCTGTATGCGAGGATGACGTGGCACCCGTCATGTGACCTAAGCCGCATGTATATAAACATACCTGAAGTGGGAACCAAAGAAGTAGCCTTCTTCTCACCCTTTTCCACTTCAGGTAAGTAACATAGTATTCCCTTTTAATAATAATAACACCCTTTTCCACTTCAGTCTAAGTGGCCAGGGACTGCCTCCTGAGCCGGGCCCGCCAGTACGCACGCACGCCCGCTCCACACCCCGCGAGGCTTCTAGTGTCGGGCATCTCACCCGGGCCTCCTCTACCCCGGACGCATCCCTGACAGCAGGTCCTAGTATCTTGAACTCCTGGATGACCTTATCCATGGAGTTACTCCCCTGTCGGATGTTCACCAACTTCTGCCCAGCTGTAGCTTCCCGGTTCAGGTCCTGGAACATGGCATCGAGTTCCATGTTGAACTCGTCCATGGTGAGTGTGGGGGAGCCAGCCATCAACAACGTGATGGTTCGTTGCATGGCACACACTCCTGCGGTCCCTCCCTTCATGTATGATAACATGAAGAGGATCTGCAAGAGGGTGCTAGGGAACTTGGCCGCCCAGATGTGGAAGTAAATCCCACATTCGGCTTTGAAGCAGTCGAGATCCTCACTGGCTCCTGAGAAAGGGGTGGGGGGGGCGACCTTGGGCCCTTTGGGTCTGGGCGCAGGTGCAGGTGCAGGTGCAGGTGCAGGCATGGGGGTGGGTGCAGGGGTGGGTGTGGGTGCAGGGGTGGGTGTGGGTGCAGGTTGGTTCAGGGTGTGGTTCTCAACAATGGCCTGCAGCTCTTGAAACCGGGCTAGCAGGTCATCATATTGCTCTTCTGTCACCATGGCATGGGAGGGAGGAGAGGGAGGGGATGAAGTTGAAACCTTCTTCTGCTGTCAGGTGTCAGGGTTGTGCGTGCTCGCAACAAAGGATGCCCCAAAACCAAGTTGATAGCAAAGCTGGGGGACATGCCCATGCCAGCAAAGGATATATATGTACATGGTAGAGATGGTAACTAGCCAACGAACTAATAACCGGTAGGAGCAGATCAAAGATGATAGAAGATCACACAGCATCATAACCGATACTGTGTGACTGGATCAAATAGAAGATCAGAAGCAGAAAAGAAGAAGAACCTGATGGGGATACAGGCCATGTGGCGCTGCACTACTTACGCTAGCAACCCAAAGACGTGCCCTGACATCAGGGACATGTCCAGGGTTGAGGCAGTCTGGGTGTAGTGCCCATGTCAAAAACCCTGAATGTAGGGGAAAATGCGTGAGTTCGAATGCAGGTGGGGCTCAACTAGAGGGGGTCCGAGAGCTCCGGTAGTGGACCAAAGCTTCCCCAGGAAGCCCGGGTCTGCTGGGTGGTACAAGAGGCTCTAAGCAGGATGTGGCCTCAGCAACTCGGAGGGAGCGCTGTGCCTCCATTACGTCTCAGTTAGTCCTTGTATTTCATGTGTCTGAGGTATCTTGTAGGAAGGGGTCGGGATTCACTCAGAGGGACTTGGGGTAACATTTTAGTCAAGATTAGAACTGGGGAACTGTCAGGGACAGCTCCGAAAGCGGCGAGGTCCCTGCGCGCGGGACTCAGTGGGACGAATAGCGGCTGTGCATAGCAGCGATCCCGTCGTGGGGTGAGCATCCCCAACCACTTAGTCTGAAGTGGGAAGTTGAGATTATCATTAAAGGGGAAAGCTACGGTACTTACCTGAAGTGGGAAGTTGAGAAGAAGGCTGCTTCTTCTGTTCCCACCCCAGGCACTATTATATACATGCGGCTAGGGTCACGTGGAGGAAGCCACGTCATCTCTGCACACAGCCACACCTCCCTGGGTGTCTCTGCGGGAGATCCCGGAGGTGGCCGCTCAGTAGGCGGGAGTGTGCGCGGCGCATGCGGCGATCAGGGGGGGCGGGGTTAGGTATGTAGTGGTACATAGAGAAAGGGAAATCGACTGTAGGATAGAAATAGAAATAGAGATAGAGAGAAAGGGGAAAGTGGGGGAGGAGAGAGGGGGAGTGATAGCAGGGTAGTGCAGTATGGCGCGGGGTGCGGCGCAGGGTGTGGCGCGGGGTCAGGCAGGCATGCCCTGACAGGAACTACAGGTTCTAATCTACAAGTATTTATATATGGAGGAATGGGAAGGACTTTAGTCAAAGTCCGAGTGATAATGGAAAACACCGAAAGGTCCCGAATGATACCGAAAGGTCCCGAACAATATCCTTAATGGGAAACTGAGGTGTCGGGCCAAGAGGGGCAGAGTAAGAGGCTGGAGGATGAATGGGAATGAGAAATGGGTACAAGGAGGTTAGCTGACTGAATGGAAAGAAGATAACAGTCGTACTATAAATAGAAGGTGACTAATTAGTGATGATGTGAGTGGGATCACTGGAGGATGCAGGTAGCTCTGAAGGTGGAGTTACGTATCCGAGGGATGTTGGGTGACTCCAATAAATGAAATGGGAGGGGGAATGGTAAGTCATGGGATGTCGGAGATCCGTCAGGAGATCGGAGCAAATCCAGAGTCCCCAAATGTTCCGACTCGGGACTGAGCTTCCGGGATGGGAGTGGCCAAGGTTCGGTGTGCCACAACCAGGCTGGAGCTGAGACAGTTAGGAAGGAAGGTGACTTGGGAAGTGGGGAGTTATGGTGTAGGGGATGATGAAGTTGTTAGGAAGGTGTGATGTGGTGGGAGAGTGCGGTGTAACAGTGTGCCCTGACAATAGGGGAATGTCATGGGGACCTGGGAGTTGTCCCCTGACAGTAACTTGGTGGAGGTTGGTGGAAGAGTGTCAGGGCACACCCGCACACCCGGCTCCACCTGGCTCCACCCAGCCCCCCGGACCCAGCTCCACCCGGTGCCCCCTCCCCCCTTCCCTCCTTCTCTTCTTTTCTTTTCTTACTGTTAACCCGTCTGGCCCAGACACCCTGGACAGCTTCCTGCTGTGCCCAGCACGCGTGCTGTAGGCAGGAATCTCTGCTACCATACAAACAAGCCCAGAAATCGCGATTCTGATACCCTGACGAACACCCTGTACCCGATTCACTTTATACACGGTCCCAAATACCCTTTCTACCATTTCCCCATTTTTCCCGATTTTTCCAATGCATTTCCAGCCCTACAGTCAAGATTCCCATGCCTGTCAATCTAGCGGCCACCCAATTCCAGTCATATCTCAAGAACCACTGGATGGATTTGGATGAAATTAGTACCATTGGAAAGCTACGGGAGAGGAGAGTCCATTCGGGCGGCGGGAGAAGGTTGTTGGATGCTCGATTAGGAGGGATACTATTTCCATCATTCATTTTATTGTTTCTGATATTGTTTTCATTGCTTTTACTTGTATTTCCTTTCCATCACTTTCTTTGCTATTCTGTGTCACCATAGAGGCGTATTTCTGATTTCTCACTTATAGCACACATTTTCATGTATGGTACAGAGGACTCCCCTGATGAGAAGGGACACCCCCACCAAGTAACAAGTTGTTTGACAAGTTTAGTGATGCCAGAGGGCGACGTACGAGTTTATACAGTATCTCTGACTCCTGACGACTGTCCATGAAGGACCAGGAGTGAGTACTGATTTAGTGAGATTCTGTTGATTGTTTCCTAGCACCCGGACCACGGCACAGTATCGGCACTGTTGCCACCAACCATCCTTTCCCCCTTTCTGACCCAACTCAGACACTACCCCCAGGTCCCTACTTTCTTGTCTGGGCAGCTCTTGTGCCTGGTTACAGTGCCTGCAGCAGATGCTCTTGGGATCCCCCATGGGGACACCCAGGTGGCTGCAGCTGTCTCTGAGGATGACGTGGAATCCACCATGTGACCCAAGCCGCATGTACATAAATGTACTGTCACGGCCATGCATTCCGGCCCGTTCCCTGCCCATCCCAATGCCACCCAAGCCCGTCCTGCTGTGCGAGCGTGAGTGCAAGCCCCGACCCTCATCCCTATTCTCCTTGAGGACCCCCTGCTTGCCCCCTGCTTGCCCCTGGGCTCCCCTACACTTGGCCAACTCCCCTGCTGCCACACCAACCTCCCTGCCCTGAGTCTGCCTCCGGCACCATGCCCAGCACGACTCCTCTACCCTGCCCACTTGGCCCCTACAGGGCCGCTACCATTCCTGTGCCTGGCTCCAGCCCAACTCCGAGTCCAGTGCCGATACCATTGCCATTGCTGCTATCGCAGCCCTACACCCCTTCATTTATTTATCTGTTATTGTTTGTTTTGACCCTCGGTCATTGCTGGCTGCTGTGAGGCCAACCCCGCTCTTTGTTCCCTTTTGCTTCCGGACCCTTCAGCTGTTAGAACTGGGCAAGGGTGGATGATTCCGGAGGGGAACCGGAGACTTAGCAAGGAGGGACCTTGGCCTCAGTGACTCAAGTGGAGTGCTGTGCCATTGCTGTTTGTCCATTTGGTCCTTAATTTCACAGTAGGTGAGCAGGAAGTCTCTAGGGGGCATTTCAGGTCGATTTTAGACTAAGCCTAAAATGAGTATGTACAAGCGCTGATATATATAATGGGGAGGGCGAAAGCATGAGGAAACAAAGGGGATCCGAATCGGAACGAAGGCATCCGAATGGGAACAAAGGGATGACAGAAGCGGAGCGGTACCGAAGGTCATAAGGCAGAACCTGTGGTACGCCTGAAAGGAGGTAAGGAGGGCAAAGCCCAGAGGGGCAGGAGGATAAGGGGAAGTGGGGTTGATGACTAACTGGCTAGAATGGGAAGAAGCAGCAGTCCAAATAGGGATGAGGGGAAAATGCGAGAGATACATTACAAGCGGCAAAAGTGCTGAAGATGATCCGTGGAGCTCAGAGGTTGCAGAGCTTACGGAGGTTATGGAGGCAGGGTTGAAAGTCCGAGGAATATTGGCAATGGTGTTTACATAGTATGAGGTCACCAATGCAATGGACTAAGGCCAAGGTGGAGTCAAAGTCCGAGGTAGGAGCTGTGACGGAGGCTCGGAGCAAAGGTATGAGCGGTGTCCAAGTACGAGGTATGGGACAGTGGCGGAAGGTCATAACTTGGCAGGGGGTCGACGGAAGAGGGCCAGAGGGAAGAGAGAGGAAGGAGGGAGGAGGAAAGGTGTGGAGGAGAGGAAAGGTGTCAGGTCCGAAGGTGAGTATCGGAGCGGACGGAAGAAGAGTAGGAGGATGACGGAAGGGTGGAGGTGTGGTGGGGAGGAAGTGGAGGAAAGGTGTGGAGGAGAGGAAATAGGGTGGCAAGAGGGGTGGTGTTTGGTCCGAGGTGAGTATCAGAGTGGACGGAGTTAGGACAGGAGAGGGACGGAGGAGTGGAGGTGGCATGGGGGGTGAGAGGAGGTGTGGTGCCAGGACCGAAGGTGAATATCGGAATGGACAGCGGTAGGGTAGGACTCCAGAGGTGGTGAAGGAGGAGGTCCAGGAGTCGGGTCGGGATCGGATATGCATGGATATGACATCAGCCTTCGGCCCGGGTCCGCTTCCATTCATTTCCTCTTCCTATATATATCCTGTATGATACATTATAGTACTTTAGCTCTAATATCGATTTGACCATGACCTCCTACTCTTGACCCCAACAAGGCAACCCCAGTGAGTCTGAAATGAGGGCCAAGAGACAGCTAGGGGGCACAGCGCTCCTTTAGAGTCGCTGAGGCCAAATGCCCTACCCTTGGGCCTTGTTCACAGCATCACAGCCATTGCGGCCTATAGTGGCCTGCAATGGCGACCCTCGGTGGTGACCCCGGACCAGTGTCTAACATATACCTGAAGTGGGAACTGAAGAAGTAACCTTCTTCTCACCTTTTCCACTTCAGGTAAGTAGTGAAGTTTTCCCCTTTAATAACAATTCACCTTTTCCACTTCAGTCTGAGTGGCCAGGGACAGCTGTCCCATATCAGGCCTGCCAGTATGCATGCCTGATCCACCCCCCATGAGGTCCTCAGTGCCGGGCTGTCATATCCTGGAATCCCAACCAAAATGGGGCTGGAGGCACCCATTTTCGTCCGTTTGAGGCGCAGGAAAGGGGAAAGGTTGGGGAAGAGGGTTCACAAGAAGTTACAGATGTTGTTATAGATGTTGTAACATGAAGTTTAACAGATAGTTTAACAAATGGGTTTTCAGATGGTAATAGTTGGATTCATTCTAATTATTTACATATCATGTGATTTGGGTGTGTGCAGGGCCCATAAGAGTCTAAATTCGGAAATTGTCAGAGACCGGGTTCGAGACGAAGGGAAGTCTCCGTGGCGGAGGGCTTCGGCCTCAGCGACTTATGCCAAGAGCGCTGTGCCTAGTAACACGTCTGTGCCCTAACTTACTAACTGGCAACCAGAACTGAAGGGGGGGTAACTCTAGTCGATTTTATTACTGAAGTGTAACCTATGTACAAGTTGGATATATATATGGTTACAGCGAAGATGGGTCCGCAAATGGTGGAGCCGAACGGAGTGGAGCTAACGGGGTTAAACATTAGCCGACTGAATATTACCGACAAGTCGGGTCGCAGGGTTAACGGAAAGGCGGGCAATAACCCAGAAACGGAAAGGAGGGATAGGCCCGAAGGTGGGCTCTGCAGGGCAGGTGAGTGTATTGCCCAGCGGAGGCGGGAGTGCGCTAGTGGACGTTGGAGCTGTCCGGAAGTCTTCGGGGCTCCGTACTTAGGGAGGCGTAGGTAATAAATTGAAAGGAGGGGGTGGTGACCATCGAGGGGTACCGAGAGGATTGTGGAATACGGGAGCTCCGAGGTTAGTAAAGAAGGAGTGGAGGTAGACCGGAGGGATCGGAGGGAACGGAAGTCGATGGCCAGGAATGGATATGACAGAAATTTCCCATTTCCATAACACACACCCACCTGACCCAGCTCCACCTGGCTCCACCTGGCTCCACCTGGCCCCACCTCACCCGGTACCCCACTGTCCACCCCTCCTCACCTCCTCCCTCTTTTCCTTTCCCTCTCCTCATTCCTGCTTCCTCACTTTCTTCCTATTTTACTTCCTCTTTATTTTCTCTTTATTTTACATGGATGACCTTTCTCTGTACCAATGTACCATTGACCCATTTGCAGTGTGCCCATGACACACCTGGCCCAGGCACCTTGGGTGACTTCCCGCTGTGCCCAGCACATGTGCTCGTGCCAGATGCCCTCAGGATCTCCCACAGAGACACCTGGGTGGTTACAGCTGTGTGCGAGGGTGACATGGCATCCATCATGTGACCCAAGCTGCATGTATATAAAACATACCTGAAGTGGGAACCAAAGAAGTAGCCTTCTTCTCATCTTTCCACTTCAGTCTAAGTGGCCAGGGACCGTCGTTCCGCATCGGGCCTGTCAGTACGCATGCCCAATCCGCCCCCCACTAGGCTCTCAGTGCCAGATGCTACACCCAGGCCTCCTTGACCCTGGACGAGTCCCTGACACCTATGGTCCACAACCTCAGGTGTAACCAGCCCTATCCAGGGCACAACCTACTACTGTGGGTAAGGAGATGAGTGTCATATCTGTACATACTCGATCCCGATCCGACTTCCGGACCCCCATCTTCACCACCTCCAGAGTCCTACCCTACTGCTGTCCGTTCCGATATTCACCTTCGGACCTGACACCACACCTTCCCTCACCCCTCATGCCACCTCCACCCTTCCATCCTTCTCCTACCTTATCCTTGTCCGCTCCGATACTCACCTCGGACCGAACACCACTCCTCTTGCCACCCTCCTCCTCACACTCCTCCTCACACTCCTCCTCACACTCCTCCTCACACTCCTCCTCACACTTCTCCTCTTCCTCCTCATGACACCTCCACCCTTCCGTCACTCTCCTACCCTTTTCCCATCCGCTCCGATACTCACCTTCGGACCTGACAACTTCCCTCTCCTCCACTCCTCTCCCCATTCCTCTCTCTCCTCTCTCCTTCCTCTGACCCTCTCCCGCTGACCCTCTGGTAAGTTATGACCTTCCACCGCTGTCCCGTACCCTGTACTCAGACACCACTCATACCTTCGCTCCGAGATTCCATCATAGTTCCAACCTCGGACTTTGACTCCACCTCAGCTTAAGTCCATTGCATTGGTGACCTCATACTATGTAAACACCATTGCCAATATTCCTCAGACTTTCAACCCCACCTCCGTAACCTCTGTAAGCTCCATAACCCCAAGCTCCATGGATCATACTCAGCACTTTCGCCATCTGTAATGTATCTTTCACATTTTCCCCTCATCCTTATTTGGACTGCTGCTTCTTCCCATTCTAGCCAGTTAGTCATCATCCCCACTTCACCTCATCCTCCTGCCCCTCTGGGCTTCGCCCTCCCTACCTCCTTTCAGATGTACCACAGGTTCTGCCCTATGACCTTCGGTACCGCTCCACTTCTGTCATCCCTTTGTTCCCGTTCGGACACCTTCGTTCCGATTCGGACCCCCTTGTGCTTTCGCCCTCTCCATTATATACCAGCGCTTGTACATACTTGTTTTAGGCCCTTAGTCTAAAATCGACCTGAAATGCCCCCTAGAGACTTCCTGCTCGCTGCCTATGAAATTAAGGACCAAATGGACAAACAGCAATGGCACAGCACTCCCCTTGAGTCGCTGAAGCCAAGGTCCCTCCTTGCTAAGTCTCTGGTTCCACTCCGGAATCGTCCGCTCTCACCCTGTTCTAACAAGTGGGAGTAGTACAAGCACGTAAAAATATCCAGAGTTAAACAAACAACACATACCCAGACCTAGCCCGGACCCGGACCCACATCCACCTGCTGCACTTCCCATGCATGCACCCACACCACATGCTCCATGCACCACATGCTCTGGCCCCTGGACCCTGTCCTCCTGTGACTTCTGGATATCTCCAGATGTTACAGGAATGGGTTCTGGGGAACCCAACCTGAACCATTCAGCTCACTAACAGAGGTGGCTGCATAGCCATCGGAGGGAGAGTGGAATGGGATGGGTGTCTGGAAGTACAACCTGTGGGTTGGCCAATGGTAACTTGGCACTCCTGGGAGCGTACCGGTAGCGAGTATAACATGGGCTCCTTGAGGGAGCCACCTGGCTGTCTGCTAATGGGGACTTGGCACTCCTGGGAGTGTGCCAGTAGCAGGTGTGCTGGGAGTGGTTGGCTAGCAGTGACTTGGCACTCAATGGAGTGTACCGGTAATGTGGAATACTGGGACTCCCAAAGGGAGTCACTGTTAGAACTGGGCGAGGGCAGACGATTCCAGAGGGGAACTGGAGACTTAGCAAGGAGGGACCTTGGCCTCAGTGACTCATGTGGAGCGCTGTGCCATTGCTGTTTGTCCATTTGGTCCTGAATTTCATAGGCAATGAGCAGGAAGTCTCTAGGGGGCATTTCAGGTCGATTTTAGACTGAAGGTCCAAAACGAGTATGTACAAGCACCTGTATATAATAGGGAGACGAGAGCACAAGGAAATCAAGGGGGTCCGAAACAGAACAAAGGCGTTGTAACAGGGAATCTATCCCAACATCACACAGGCTCACAGGGGGGACAGTAATCTCCTGCCTGCCTCTCTCAATCTCACCAAAGGTCCTTGTAGTATGGTGCTGTCTAGTTGTGGCTGTGCAGTCACGGGACTACCCCAACTACACTTGCCAATGTATGTACATGAAAGAATGAAAGAGCACTGTTTTGTAGTGCAAGGGTTTATCCCTGCAACAGTGTCCAAATGGGAACAAAGGGATGACAGAAGCGGAGCAGCACCGCAAGGTCATAGGTCAGAACCTGTGGTACATCCAAAAGGAGATAGGGAGGGCGAAGCCCAGAGGGGCAGGAAGATGAGGTGAAGTGGGGATGATGACTAACTGGTTAGAATGGAGAGAAGCAGCAGTCTAAATAAAGATACATTACAATCAGTGAAAGTACCGAGTATGATCCATGGAGCTCAGAGGTTGTGGAGCTTACAGAGGTTATGGAGGCGGGGTTGAAAGTCTGAGGAATGTTGGCAATGGTGTTTACATAGTATGAGGTCACCAATGCAATGGACTTAAGCTGAGGTGGAGTCAAAGTCCGAGGTCGGAACTATGACGGGATCTCAGAGCGAAGGTACGAGTGGTGTCTGAGTACAGAGTACGGGACAGCGGCAGAAGGTCGTAACTTGGTGGAGGTTTGGCGGAAGAGGGTCAGAGGGAGGAGAGAGAAGAGAGGAGAGAGAAGGGAGGAGTGGGGAGAGGAGTGGAGGAGAGGAATGGTGTCAGGTCCAAAGGTGAGTATCAGAGCAGACAGAAGTAGGGTAGGGGAGTGACGGAAGGGTGGAGGTGTCATGAGGAGTAAGAGGAGGAGTAAGAGGAGGAGGGTGGCAAGAGGAGTGATGTTTGGTTCGAGGTGATTATCGGAGTGGATGGAGATAGGGTAGGGCTCTGGAGGTGACAAGGATGAGGGTCCGGGAGTCGGTTCAGGATTGGGTATGTACAGATATGACAGTCACCCAGTTGGTGGCTATTGGTGACTTGGCACTCATGGGAGTGTACCAGTAGCAGGAGTTGTTGGGGAAAGTGGGCTGGTTGGCCAGTGCTGGTAGTGGGTGTGTCAGGGCACACCCGCCTGACCCAGGTCCACCCAGTCCACCTGGCCACACCTCACCTGCTGCCCCACTGCCCATCCTTCCCCTTCCTCCTTCCCCTTCCTCCTTCCCCCCTCTTCCTTTCCCTCTTCCTTTCTCTTCTCTCTTTCTTCTCTTCTCTTTATTTCATTCTTCCCATCATTCTCTTCCTGTTTATTCCTTCTATTTACATGGACCACTTTCCCTTGCATCAATGTACTATTGACCTGTCTGGCCCAGACACCCCAGACAGCTCCCTGCTGCACCCAGCACATGCACCTGCAGCAGATGCTCTCAGGATCCCCCATGGGGACACCCTGTGAGGTCTTTGGGTAGCTCAGCACACAAAGCCGTAAGTGATACAAGTATGTGTATTTTACGGTGGTGTGTAAGCAGTTACCCGGAGGTTCCCGCTTACCCATGTGACTATATGTATCTAATTTACATATGACTCGGGGTTCGGGGCTATTGCCCTGACATTCTCCCCCCTTGTGTTGCATTTGCGATGCATACAAGGTTGATAGTGAAATAAAACAAATTTTTAATAATTGATTTACATTGAGTTTGGAATTGTCAATGAGTGTTTTTTGTTGTTGCCACTTTAAAGTGGGCGATTTTATACATGTCGGTGAAGGAGAGAGGGAGGGTTTAAGAAATAAATGAGTGTGGGCCATTACTTTGAAGTGAACGGCGATACATGGGTATCGCAGGGAGAAAAATAGTGGAGTTTGTCGAAAATGAATTTCGACCCAAAGGTTGTATGTCTTTGGTGTTCCTCACTTGTTCCGTGAGGGTTTGTGTGTAAGTGGTGTTTACACACGAGCGGTGGTGGATGTGGGTCTTTTGGCAGAGTGGAGATTTCCGCAATTGTTACTTGTGGTTCCTCGCATACAGTATTGTGTGCGGGGCCTCAAGTTGGGGGGAGGTGTTTTCACGGGCACCTCGATGGCATATTACCGTGTCACTTTCCCTTTTCTCAAGGGTGGAGTCATTGCCCCGGAGGGGGGTTTTCCTCTGGGTTGTTCATCTGGACATCTGATTGCTGCGTCGGATGCAATGACATAGCCTGGGCTACATTGTCAGGCTGTGGGCTCGACGAAGTGGGCACTCCCTGGGTGGGAGCGGGTTGTTGTGTTCCTGAGCTACTTGGCTCAGGTGTGGAGTACGGTAGGTCTACCGTTCTTCCCATGGGGAAGGGTGGTCGTTGGGCTGGTTGTCCAGCGTGGAGACTTGCATCTCTTTCCCGGTATTTGGAAGCTTTTGCTTCCCGTTCCGCAGTTCTTGTGGCACGTTCCTCAGGAGTCCTGAGTGGTTTGAACTGGGACTTTAGATAGGCGGCTTTGCCTAGACTTTCCAGGAGATTTTTCCCTTATTCTCCAGGGAATTATACTCCTCC
The DNA here is from genome assembly GCF_015039405.1 of Cantharellus anzutake. Classification (NCBI taxonomy): domain Eukaryota; kingdom Fungi; phylum Basidiomycota; class Agaricomycetes; order Cantharellales; family Hydnaceae; genus Cantharellus; species Cantharellus anzutake. The sequence goes on along the minus strand of NW_024067394.1, from coordinate 13,650 downwards.
GCGAGTCTTGCAATACTCGGGAGTCCCAAGAAGTATTTCTCGGTTTCCTTCGCTTTATCGCGAAGGGTTCTGTGTACCTTGCCGCTTTTGAAGGCGGCTTCGGCCTGTTCATACCAGTGTACGAATTCTTTCCCACTCACGCTTGTCCACCAAGCGTATGTGGCATTGTGTGCCGCTTCTGACCCCGCTATTCTCCTCATGGGGAAGTTGGGGTCGAATGTTACGTTGACTGGAGCTTCGACTTTGCCGAACTCGTTGAGTTTGGCGGTCTCATATAGCATGTGGACACTTCCCTGCAGGGTAGCTTGCCCATAGGGTGCTAAGGTACTCAGTGGCCTGCCGCCTCTGGCAGTGGTCCCCGTTTTAGGGTCTGCTGTCGGTTGCCTACTGCTCTCCCTCTTCCCCTCGACATGGGTTTGCCCCTCTGAGGGCGGGCCCTTATGCAACCTGGACAGGGTCGCCTGCCCACGGGGTGGCGGGATAGTCGGTGCCCCACCCCTTGATGCGCTAGTCCCCATGTGGGGTCGCGCCTCATGAGGCCCGGAACCGTATCCCCTCCCCCTGACCTGGGAGGCCCCCGTCATGATGGGTTTGGCAGCAAGGTCTGCCAGTGCACGTGCCTCTCTGAGCTCGCATTTCAGTAATTCGATCTCCCTTTTTTGGAGATCGACTTCTCTCTCTGTGTCTTTCAGAGAGTCGAAGATGCCCTCAGCATCTCTTCATGCTCTGTTGTATTCACGCCTCCAGTGGGCGCAATGGTCGCAGGCGTCTTCTGACACCCTCGAGTTATCAGACCGTGCCCATTTGGACGGTCTGGACGAGGAGCCGCTGTCGCTCCCTCGTCTCCCTCCTACGAGGGACTTCATTTCTTTCAGCTCCTCGCGGAGCTGACCTGTCTGAGCAGCTACGCTGACGTGATGGCTGATTCCCAGCCTGCATTTGGCTGGGGTGTTGTTGGACCTGGGCTGAATTGGCCGATCCAGGGGTTAATCTGGCCAGGGAAGTTCCCTGGGGAGTATGCCTGGGGCTGCAGCAGCAAATGCTGCCCCTGGAATGGCGCTTGTTGCGCCATCGGTGCAGTTTGCACCGCGTATGGTTGGAAGCCCCTCTGAGGAGGCTGAGGGTATGCGGTGCCTGTTAGCAACACGGATGGTTGTTGGTTCGTAGCACTCATTTGTGCTGTGTGCATCATGTAGTCCATGGCACTTATCTGTGCCTGGTGTTGTTGTTGTTCTGGGGAGCCTTGCTCCCCAGGTTGTCGTATTTCGATGTCCGGTGGCTTGTTTGGATCGAACCGAGGGTTGCCTCCCCCAGACAACGACATTTCGTCGTTATGTTTCTCATGGTGGTGGGAGGGGTTTTCGTTCTTGCGTGCATGGGATTCGCTGCAGTTGTGTGTTCTTTTGCACATGAGCCTGTGGTTCACGTGGTCTAGGCGAGTTACTCGCCTAGCCCATGTGATCTCTAGTACATGGTGTGGCTGTCCGGGCGAGTTACTCGCCCAGAACTTTCCCATGCTCTTGGCTGTGGGCCATCCCTCGGCTTTACTTCCTCCACCTCCGTTTTTGGGGGCGTAGTGATGCCGAGAGTTCCCTGTCTTCTTTGGTAGGGAGTTTTTCTGGTTCCCTTACATTTTGTAAGGTGAGGTACTCGTCCAGGTGGATGAGGTCGTTGCAATTTCCTAGGGGTTCCCATGTGGTGTCCCCTAGTTCCCATTTGACCTTAAACCACAGTTCGTTGTGAACCCACATGTGGTTTAGGATTTCGCAAACTACTGCTTCGTGATCGGGGTCTTCCCCAAAATCGTAGAATATGTTTACTTCCCTATTTGGGAAGATTTCCTGGTCATTCGGCTCATGAGGTACGAGCCAGGATACGTGGAATCTTGGGTGGATTCCGCTTTGTTCAAGTTGTGGTGGCAACTTGAGGACGTAGTTTGACGTCTCTGGAAATGTTTCCAGAATTTTGTAAGGCCCTATGTATAAGGCTTTAGTTTTCCTGCCCTCCCTTTGGGTAGGTTCAGCTTATCCGTGGATAAGTATGCAAGCTCGCCTTTTCTCAAAGGCAGGTCCGGGCATCTTTTCTTATTCACCTGGATTGTTTGAGCAGCGCAATTGTGTATTATCACATCGTGTGCTGCCATGAGGTTTTCCTTCGCTTTTTGGGCGAAGTCATTTACTCCCGGGTAGTCCGAGAGTGTGCTGTTAGGCACATCTTTGGCATATGGCTGTAGATTAATTCAAACGGGGCAAATCCTGTCGATGTGTTTGAGCTCGCATTGATCACGAATTCCGCCATCGACAGTTTCGCTGCCCAGTCGCGTTGATCTGGTCTAACCATCGCGCATAGTATTTGTACTACTTTTTGTATCATTCTTTCCGCTTGGCCGTCGCCTTGTGGGTGGAATGCAGTTGTGAATTTCAACTGCACACCGAGTATTCGGTGTAATTCGTGCCAAAATTTTGACGTGAATTTCGAGTCTCGATCTGATATGATCAAGTGTGGTAGACCGTGGAGTCTTACAACTTCACGAAGAAATACGAATGCTAGTTCTAGTGCGTTCATTGTTGTCTTTATTGGAATTAGGTGGATGTTGGACGTCAACCTACAAATGATTACCAGAGGTAATCATATCCCAAGCTTGTTGGGAATGGACCTGTGAAGTCCATGGCTATTGATGACCATGGTGTCTCTGGGTTGGGAGTGGGTGAAGCATTCCGGGATTTCTCCTGGTGCTTTTCTTTGTTGTTTGACAAGTTCCGCAAGACCTACAGAACTTGTGGGTATCCTTCCTCATCGACTTCCACCAGAGTGTCGATGGAGGGTTTCCACTGTTTTCTTGGATCCTAGGTGTCCAAGTGTTTCGTGGATGTTCTCGAGGATTATTCCTCGAATGGACTTCCTTTCGTAGTTCCCTTTCGGGACTACTATTTGGGTCGTTTCCTCCTTCTCCAAGTCAGGTTATCAGCCCATCTTTTACGGAGAAGTTTTTGAAATTTCCCGGGTTCTCTAGGATTTCTGGTGGATCTGGCTTTTCGAGTATCCAGATTTTATTGCCTCAATGAGGTCTTTCTCTTCGAATTGTTTTCGAAGGTTCTCTTCTGGAATTATGATTTCTTCCAGATTTTGGGCGCTCCCCCCTAGAGTTTCCTCTAGGTTATTGCTCCCCTAGAGCTTCCTCTAGGGTATTTCTCGCGCATATCGCTGCGAGTCTCTTTCTCTCTGAGTTTTTACTCAGGTACTGCTTAGTAGCAGTTCTTCGTATTCCTCGATTCTGTCGGGATAATGTCTTCTGCATTTTTGTCCAGGTGGATGTCCACCGACACATAGTTGTCGAAATGCAGATCCTCGTCCATTGACGAGTCGTAGTATCGTGAGAGTTGCATCTGCCACTTTGTTCTTGTGGCCTTCCACGTATTTTATTTCGCAATTGAAGCTTGCGAAAAGGCTTGCCATCTCAGGTGTCTCCCTGAGTTGTGGTTTTTCGCTTTGAATTATTCCAAAGTTTGTGGTCGTGATTACTGTGAATTCACGCCTCCATAGGTCGTCTTGCATCTCATGAGTGCTTCGAGGACACCCAGTGCCTCGAGCTCGTAGGCGAAGTACCTACGTTGTGTGTTGGTGAACTTTTTGGACATGAATGCGGCCAGGCGGCAAGTCTGCCACCTTTCGCCTTGTCCAATTAATGCACCATGCCTGCTGGGCATGCATCTGTTATGACCCAGACGTGGAGTTGGTCCTCTCTTCTTCTGAGAGGCTTTCTGGTGGGTTCCACTGGATGGGGCTTCAGGATCGGAGCCCTGCATGCTAGACGTTTGATCTCATCGAAGCATTCTGGTGGAGTGGTGTCCACCTGAATGTCTGCTTGTTTGAGCAGATTGTTGCAGTGGTCCTGTGTAACGCTGACATTTGCATGAATATCGATAGATATTCTACCATTCCAGGAATCTTAGGACTCTGTGTGGTCTACTGCTCTCGCCAGTTGCGGATTTTTTCCATTTTATCCACTTGAGTGTGGATGCCCTGTTCGTCCACACGGCTTCCTAGAACATCTAGGATTGGGGCAAATGGCTGGAATTTTTTCTGGCTTATGTAGAATTTTGCCCCTTTTAGGCGAGTCAACAACCACAATAGTGCTTTATTGTGGTTTTCCACCGAGCTTGTGCTGGTGAATATATCATCAACCAGATGTGTAGGCGTCTGCTACTTCTCCTCATAGTTCCCAGGTCAGTGCACACTGGAAGGTGCAGGGAGTGTTGCAGTCTCCTTGCTGCATTGTGTTCGAGTTGTACGTCCTGTGGGCGTAGAGAATGTCATCCTATGGACGTCGTCTGGGTCCACGTGTATTTGTTCATACGCGTCTGACATATCGATCTTGGATCGGTATGTTGCTCTGGTGACTGATTCTTGGATCAGTCACATGTCTGGCATTGGTGTGATGTCGAGGATCGTGTTTGAGTTACGATTCCTCGCATCTATTACCATGCGCAAAGATCCATCTGCTTTGTGGATGCACAGTAGCGGGCATGCTCGCTCGCTGTTCGTGGGATACCACCATCCTGCTTTTACATAGCGATCTATTTTGGTTGCTAGTGCTTCTGCAGTGCTGCAGGACATCTCGGGTGTTTTCCCGAAATTTCTTGTTCAGATCCTTCAACGGGATTCGATGGTTCACCTCCCTCAAGGGAGGCATTTCTAATGGCACTGGCGCCATTACGGTTTCGAATTTTTCTCTCCACCACTCCCTGAGTGTTTTGAACTCGGGGTTGTTCATGGAGAGACCTTCCAGATGTGTACGTCTGGAGTTCTAGTCCTTCCGGACTAGGATTGGCCAACCTTCAGGGTATTTTCTTTTGATTACCCTGAGGTGTGTTTCAATCCCGCCTCCCTGTCAGGGGGGCTTCTTTTTTGGTTGTTCTCAAGCTCTTGCTCGAGTTTTCCATCCATGTGATCTCGTCACACGGTCTTTGCTTATTCCAAGGGTGTCTATGTTTGCCCTTGTTCACCGTTCTCACTTTGTGGGACCGGAAGTCTAAGCTTACTGGTTTTTGTTTAACCAGGGGGCGCCAAAGATGGCATTGTATCTGTCGATGTTGATTACATTGAAGTAGTGTTTTTCTACGTGGCCATTGATCTCAACGTCCACGTTTGTTCCGAACAGGATCTGTGATCTTGTTCCTTTCATCCCCATTTGAAGGATGACTGGGTTCTCCAATTGGAGAATTGGGATGTGGACCGCGCAGACAAAGTCCGGCGATAAAGGGTCCGTTTCGGCTCCACTATTGAATAGCGCATAGGCTTTTATGCCTGCTATTTTTATGTGAGCCATTAGCGTTCTCTTCGTTGAGAGCGGTCTGTTTGCGGGGTATTTTCCCGCGTCTTTTGAGATGCGGAATTTCGCATCAAACAAGGGGACTGGGTTTCGATGGACTTTTGGTCCTTCTTCCCTTTGTCCTTGTTTTCCTTGGGTATTTGGTGTATTCCCCAAGGCATCTTTTCTTGGTGCTTCCACCAAGCTTCGGCGACTTTTTTGTCTGCCGTGTTTTCTAGCTGGCGTGCTACAGCCAGTTTGATTTTGTAATTTATGTCGTCATGGTCGACGACTGGACATTGGGCCCATCCTTATGGTCCCAACGTTGACTTCCTCACCCTCTGAGTCGGGTGAGTATTGAGGTCCTTTGTATGGGTCCTCTACTTCGAAGCTTGATGCTTCGGAGTTACCAGGGTTGTTCTCTGTTTCTCATCTGATGAGCTTTTCGACTCTTCATCTGTTGAGGTCGCGATCTCCATGCAGCTATGCGCCTTGGTTTTTCATCGCTCGTTATATTGTGTCTTGGGCAATCTTTCGTTTGCCCTATTTTGCCGCATTTGCCGCAAATTGGAATTGACTTTTGGTCAGTTTTCCTCGAGTTTTTCGAGGATGTATCCTCTTTCCATCTGGGTTTCAGCTCTTCAGCCTTCTTCCTGATGGGAGGGCTCTACTGCGGCTCGTGGTTGCCGTGGTAGTTGTTCGGGTATAGTAACCTGATTGTAGGCTGAAGACATCTTCAGCCGTTGATTATCCTGTCTACACGAGATATTGCTTTAACATCTCCTCGTTTGAGGAGAAGTCTGCTCTGATTCTATCATGAGCAATCATTTCCCTCTTCCATTCGAGGGGAATGTAGTTTAGGAACCTGGCGTTGAAGGACGCCTGGTCTGGCGGTGTCACCATCTGGGACGCTGCTTTGGACAGTTCTAGGTAGAACTGTTTTAGGCCTTTTTCCGCTTCGTATTGATGTTGCGGTACTTCTTGTCATGTTCAGCGCAGCAGAGGCTTTAATGAAAGTTCTCATCAATATGTTGAGAACTTCGAGGAACATCCTCGTCTCCTCTGAGGAGAGTTTCGTCTCGGAGTCTAATTCCGAGTCGAACGCGGGCCCCCCTAATCCATGAATCAAGCAGTCCAGGTGGACTTCGTCGAATTGGGGACCTTTGCATCCTCGCGAGGCGAGGAATCCCAGTAGTTCTGTGAACCACTGCCAGAACGATTCCATGTCGTTCTCCCCTGACCATTTCTTGTCAGGGAATGCCGGCCCATTCTTTAGGGCTTCTGGCTTCACTCCTTCTGGGTAGGGAGTGAGTATTCTCACTTCGGCCATTCTTATGGCCTTTTCGTACCATTTCTCCAGGTACTCTTCTTGCTCCCCTGCCTTCGCGGGGTCGCTGTCCAATGGAGATCTCTCCTTTGGGGGGGTTTTTGCTGGGGGAATCTTTCTCGCAGCATTTCTTTGGTTTCAGGCGAATTCGCCTGAAGTTGTATTTGTATTCTCTCATTGTTTTGAGAGGGTATGAATGAGTTACCTCTCTGTTCGAGAGGTCCGTCATAATTGGATGTTTGGCCGAACCTTTGGTACGTGCCAATTCTCCTTCTATCTCTGAACGATGCTTCTTCGGCATCGTCTTCTCCTATCCTTGGGAGAAGGATCTCCTTAGCGTCTCTGTCGAGTCGCTGGTGATATTCCAGTGTGCTTTCACTGGTGGTTCTTTTCGTGAATTTTTCACGAGTTCTATTTATGTCCTGGACCGTGGTCCAGGGGTGTTTATTTGTTTCCTCACTTTTTTGTGAGGAGTTTATTTCCTTCAGCAAATCTGTTTGTTCGCTGATTTTTTCTGTCAACGCGTCGATTGCGTTGGCCATTCTTTCTAGAGTTATCTCTAGACGAGCCGTGCTATTATGGTTCGTTTCCTCGATCTTTTTTGGATCGAGTTTATCGCGTTTATTATGCGCGATTCCTGGTTTTCCAGGAGGAAGTTTGGTTGGGCGAGCAGTGACTCTCCCCAGTTGACATTTCCGCTTCTGGGGTTCCAGAATGGGTTCTTGGAGTGAACACTCCACGCTCGCTTTGTTTTGGCGAGGCCGTTGCGGAGGGTGCTTCCCTTTCATAGAGGGGTCTGTTCGCTGGTTTCTCCTTATTTTTACGTAAGGCTTCCTCAGCGAACTCCCTCATTTCAGTTCGCCTCCTCTCATTATCTCGGAGACCTCCTCCGAAGTTGGCGACCTTGCCTTGTCTGGCATGGTGTGGGGGTGTAAACAGCAGAGGCTCTTTTGGAGCTTCCGCGCTCTGAGAGATCCTGCTCTCAGGGCGTATTTTCGCGCCTTCTCGGGCTTTCAGCCTGAGAAGAAGTTGATCTTCACTTTCCGTCCTCCATTCGGACGGAACCTGGAACAAGTCCAGTAGTTTTTCGGATAGCCGACGCGGGGTTTCTTCCCTTTGTTTCCCTTTGTCTGCCTTTGGGGCTTGACTTGGGGATGTTGCAAGGGGGCAAGGGATCTACCACCCTAACGAGAAAGAGAGGGGGCCACGGAGTTGGTAGTGCTCAGGGGAGGTTCGGATGAAGAGGAGGGGGGGGGGAAATGGTCCGGGTGCAATGTGATAAAAATGAAAAACTCGTAAATCTCACTAGAAATCAAACTAATGGGAACTCTGTCCCTGCACTATGTCTTGAGCCTCTTTGGCTTCGTATTCGCCGCTCTGGGCACTGGTAACGTCTGCTAAAACTTCATGTTCGTTGGGGAGCACCTCTCTCTGTTTGGGGGAGTCCTTTTTTGTAAATACAGGAAAGAGGGTAACTATAAATATGAAAGAAATACGTGGAAATCCGAATGATCCGACGGGTTTAGGACGGAAACAGATCCACAAGGAACACTTAAGAAAAAAAGCAATATCAAAGAAATATTGACGTTGTTAAGGAATAAAGAACCATGGCGATCGCCTCAACCGCTGAACCAAATCCGTCGCTCGTAACATCGTTCGACTCGTGTTGACAAGGGCTTTCCAACGATACCAAATTCGTCCAGATCGGTGGAGAACTGATGGAGATATGGAGGAAGCGGTGGAATATGCGGGTGACTGTTACCCAATTTGGAAACTGATGGTTGTCCGTGGTCAGGAATGGCTTGAAAAAATCGAAAAATATGGGAAACATGGAAGGGGTATCTGGAACAGTGGTAGATGTGTTTCGGAAGTGGAATGCTTGACGTGGGTGGTAGAATCGCGATAATCGGCTCGTTTGTGTGGTACCGGCTGTGCCCGCCTACAATGTGAGGGGGACTCCAGGGGATAGTGGGGCCCTGGAGTTTCCTGCAACTCTATCCGATCAGCTTTTTGGGCTGATCGTTCGGTGCTTACGCATTTTTCACACAAGTCGATCACCTCGTGAGGAGGTGAGGGATCTTCCCCAGCTTGGGTTAGATCGGTATGTTGTGGAGTTCTGGGGTATTTGGCCCCGCACTTACTCCACGTAAGTTTCTAAAACCTTCAGGGACCAGCCTGAGGTGGTTGCTAATGCCAGATCATGTTGATCCTCGTCGTCGTCTGACGACAGCTTTTGGTTTGAATCTCCCATGATGGGAGATTGCAGTTTCTTAATGAACCGCTCGTTTCTTTTTAGTGTTGCTGCAGATGCGACTTTGCCCTTGTGGGCATGTTTAGGCACCATAGGTGCTTCCGAGTCAGATGTTAAGATTATGTAGTTGTTGTGGGTTGTGTTGTAAAACACACCTCATACACTTAAAAAAGTGTTGAGGTCTTTGGGTAGCTCAGCACACAAAGCCGTAAGTGATACAAGTATGTGTATTTTACAGTGGTGTAAGCAGTTACCCGGAGGTCCGCTTACCCACGTGACTATATGTATCTAATTTACATATGACTCGGGGTTCGGGCTATTGCCCTGACACACCCAGATGGCTGCGGCTGTCTCTGAGGATGATGTGGCACTCGTCATGTGACTCAAACCTGCATGTACATAAGGGTACCTGAAGTGGGAACCAAAGAAGTAACCTTCTTCTCACCTTTTCCACTTCAGTATAAGTGGCCAGGGACTGCTGTCCCACATCGGCTCCCCAGCATGCACGCTGTAATGGGTCTATCGCCTAGACTCAAGACAGAGAGAAGGGGGAGGGTGGTAGTGTGCGCGGTGAGGTTGTGGGGCCGGGTTTTGGTCCATGGTGCTAATGAGTCTGCAAAAACCTCAAACAAACCACTCACCTACATCCTCTTGGACGTCAAGGCTGAGTATTATGATGTGAGGGTCTTAAACGTGAGCAACTAGCTCAGAGGGGCGTTAGGGTCGTGGGATGGTGTCTTTGCCACTTGGACGCAACTTTTCCTTTGTCCCTTCACGGGTCTATTCAGTACGTACAAGCTGTTATCTAGTTTATATATGTTTGAAATGGAATGAATGGCAATGGGGAATGTAAACGGGCCGTTAGGCAACCGTAAATGATGAATATCCAATTGGGAACAAGAAACAATAAAAGAATATGAATGAATGGGGAAAATGTGACAATGGGTCCGAAATGGGAATTGTGAAAATTAACTCCGCAACAGTTCGCCACAGCGCCGCCTATCCTCCCGTCAGCAACCTCCTCGTCTCCAGCTTCCCAACAAGCCCCTATTCGTCCCATTTGGTGCAGTACTTCTGAGATGTGCCATTGACAGGTGCTGTCAAGACCACGTGAGAGTATACTCCGTGCTAACCATCCGGGTATGGATTGCCATTCTGGGAAATGCTCCGGGGGTGAAGAAGTGGTAGAGCACACTATCGGGTGGAAAAACGGCTGGGTTGTGAGTGTGGGTATGGAGGTCTGGAGAGGGGTGAAAATTGGGGGCATGGTTGGGCATGGAATTTGCTTGGGTTGTCGGGAATGATGGGGAAAATATGGAAAAATATGGAGTGAGTGTATGGAGTGTTGGATAGTGATAGAATGAGTATCGGGAGCGTCAGCGGATATGTACTGTGTTTGGTGACCAAATTCCGCAGAATCCGACTTTTTGCGGTACACGGAGTTGTCTCCACAACAACACCCGCTTCACACCCCGAGAGGGTCCCTCTGCCAGGCGCTACATCCAGATCCCTTCCACCCTGATGCATCCCTGACAGGGTGACCATGGGAAGTGGGACCTGTGGGTGTGTGGCCAGGCATCCTGGAGCTGCGACCATATCCCTCTCCTAAGGAGTGGGATAGGCTACAGTTCCTGATAGGGAACTGCTGGATGATGGGAGTGGGCAGCAGGAGTTGGGCATGGAATGCCCTCCTCGCTGCGGTTTTGTCATGGAAAGGATGAATAGGGAGGTGGACATGGTTCCAGGGTTACAGGTGTGAGGTTACAAGTGATGGCACAGTTGAGTGACAGATATAATCACAATGTGGGTTATGTATTCAATAATGATCAAAACATCTCGGCATTTGCCATACATGTCATATGACTTGTGTCTATCTAATGCAAGGTTGTAATGGCCAAGGGAAGGGCCTCGACGATGGATGTCAGTCGAGGGGGAGTTCTGCTACCACAGCGAACACCTGGCACGGGCCTAAACCTTCACGCGGTGCCCCTGTTTAAAACTAATTAGGCCTCTAACATCTGAAGGGAGGATGACGTGGCCACCGTGGTAATGCCAATCAACCGCAACCCCGTAAGCCCAGAGCCGCACTGGCTGGAGAGATGCAAGAGCGTGGGTGCATGTCCCGCCGTCAAGCCAACCCTTCCTTTTTCTTCTCACCACTACCTTTTTGGGATGACGAGCGCGATAGTGGCAACGCCAATGGTGACCTCCGTAAGCCCAGACGGGACTGGCCAGAGGACTGTGGGTTCAAGTCCCACCGTCACCCCAACCCTTCCTTCTTTTTCTCTTCTCCACTACCTTTTGGGTTGGTGAGGTGCAATAGTGTAGCGCCAATGGTAGCCTCCATAAGTCCATGGGCAGGCCGGAGGAGTGCAGGTTCAAGTCCTGCCATCACCCCAACACCCTTCCGATTCATCTTTCTCTCCACTACCTCTTAGTGACGAGGCGCGATAGTGGTAGCGCCAACGATAGCCCCATATGCCGACAAAAAGTTGACTGCAAGGAATGCAGGTTCAAGTCCTGCCGTCACCCCAACACTTTCATTTCTCTCCACTACCCTTTCTACCAAAGGCCTATCTGCCACATGCCTTTATTCAACAAGCATGAGCAAGATGCCACCAACACCCATCGCCTTTCGCTGCCACTGGAACATTCACCAGCCTACCGTGACATAAACCCGTGAAAGCACCCTCCAACTCACCCACCCGCAAGAACCGCGCACTCAAACATTGACTTAACCATAGGCACACAGCAGCAAAACATGCGACCCCAACACTGGGGGTCGCGTGTCCTTTTCTTTGGCTCTATACAACCTCTTCCCACCTCCATTCTCCCTCACCCGTTGTCTCAGTGCAGGGGTCGCATGCCCCTTTATGTGTTATTGCTTCATCTCACTTTATTCTCCTTCACACCATTGATTACTCGATGTCTCATACTTCCTAGGTCACACAAATTCCTTTCTTCACATCCTTATGTTCTCCAAACTTTTTTCACCCGAGTCACTATAGTACGGCATATGCCGATAGGCACGGTTACGTACTTTAAAATGAATACATCCATCCATCCATCCATCCAATGGCCAAGGGAAATCCCTTGGAAATCAACAAATCCCCCAGCCAGCACCAAAACCCAGTGGGAAAGCTTGGCATGGGGTTTGGCAAAGATAAAGTGAAGAGGAGTGAGGAAGTGTCTTGCCTGTGTGCATGGTCCATAGGAGTCTAAGCCCATTTCCATAACACTGGAAGTTTTCGCTATATTGTGGCCACTGGGAAGATGAGAAGTTAGCTTCCTTCTCATCTCTTAATTACCCACAATAGACAAATTGTACATACTGTTTTTGCCCTTTTTGCCCTTTGTTTATACTGCCTTTCTGATTGCTCTGCACACACTTCAGGAAATCAATGGTCAAATCAGTGCATTGTATTTGTAAGGAGTGTATTTACTTTCTTATCTTATTGTTCATCTGTCTTGCATTAAACATGTACAAACAATGTAATTCCAATAACGTGGAAATTTGGGAAAAGGCAACTAAGCTTTTTTCCTCCCCATCATTGAATAATCATAGCTCTATACAGCTTAATATTCGATGAACTGAGGACTGAGGCTGACTGGGGTTGGAACCTACACCAACCCCTTACAGTATTGAAGATATGAACTAGTGTCATGTAAGCGCTCAGTTCTAGATATGTGAACTATAGGATATATTGTAGTTACCTAGTGTCATGTAAGCACTGGTAACATATTTACACATTGTTAGCTATCTGTTAGAACTGGGTGAGGGTGGACGATTCCAGAGGGGAACCAGAGACTTAGCAAGGAGGGACCTTGGCCTCAGCGACTCATGCGGAGCGCTGTGCCATTGCTGTTTGTCCATTTGGTCCTTAATTTCAGAGGCAGCGAGCAGGAAGTCTCTAGGGGTATTTCAGGTCGATTTTAGACTGAAGGTCCAAAATGAGTATGTACAAGCACCTGTATATAATAGGGAGACGATAGCACAAGGAAATCAAAGGGGGTCCGAAACGGAACAAAGGTGTCCGAACAGAAACAAAGGGATGATAGAAGCGGAGCAGCACCAAAAGGTCATGGGTTAGAACCTGTGGTATATCTGAAAGGAGATAGGGAGGGCGAAGCCCAAAGGGGCAGGAGGATGAGGTGAAGTGGGATGATGACTAACTGGCTAGAATGGAGAGAAGCAGCAGTCCAAATAAGGATGAGGGAAAGTGCAAAAGATACATTACAATCAGCGAAAGTACCAAATATGATCCATGGAGCTTGGAGGTTGCAGAGGTTACGGAGGTTACGGAGGTGGGGTTGAAAGTCCAAGGAATGTTGGCAATGGTGTTTACATAGTATGAGGTCACCAATGCAATGGACTTAAGCTGAGGTTCAAAGTCCGAGGTCGGAACTATGACAGAATCTTGGAGCAAAGGTACAAGCGGTGTCGAGTACAGGGTATGGGACAACGGTGGAAGGTCGTAACTTGGCAGAGGTTTGGCAGAAGAGGGTCAGAGGGAGGAGAGAGGAAGAGAGGAGGGGAGAGGAGTGGAGGAGAGGAAAGGTGTCAGGTCCGAAGGCGAGTATCAGAGTGGATGGAAGGGTAGGAGAGTGACGGAAGGGTGGAGGTGTCGTGAGGAGTAGAGAGGAGTGAGAGAGGAGAGAGGAGAGTGGCAAGAGGAGTGATGTTTGGTCTGAGGTGAGTATTGGAGTGACAGAGGAAGTGATGGAGAAGGACGAAGGGGAGAAGAGAGTGTTGGGTCCGAA
>NW_024067393.1:0-38334 GCF_015039405.1 Cantharellus anzutake | reverse complement strand
GAAAACAAAATGGGTAGCAATTCATTTCGAAACCAGCCAACGGTCACTGTTACAAATCAAGTATTGCACCGCCATCCAACCCAAAAATAGACACATACCCACCACCCAACCCCCGACTAAACTCTCAACCCCGACCCGACACCCCCCCCTTTACATTAAAAATAGACACATACCCAATACACAACCACCAACCCCAAATCCCCAACCCCCGACCCAAAAACCCAACCCCAACCCAAATCCCCAACCCCCGACCCAAAAACCCAACCCCTAACCACAACCCCTGACCCAAACCCCAACCCGACAACCCGGAAAAAAAAAAAAAGTCAGACCTACCCATGAATCGAACCGGAGCCTAACAGCTAAACAACATAAACCCACGCCGGCATTAGCCATCAGGCTAATGCATCAATGACAAAGTCACCGCACTTGATTTGTAGATAGCACTTTAATATTCCAAATATAGAAATCTGGAATCAGATTGCAGAATTAATTTTCTAAATTAATCCTATTTTTTTTCACTCACATGACCTCCCGCTTCACTGACCGGGTGGTGTAGTTAGGTTTACTCTGAATTGGGGAGGTTTCTCCGGAACGAACACTATCTTTAAGTCGGGATCGAAGGAGAGTGGGATGTTTGCAGAAAATCTTCTGTGGCTGGATCCATATTTCTTTGTTCACGTCCTCTCAACACGTCCTCTGATCATCTCCTTTGTCTATGCTCCCTGTGTTGCTCATTTCCTTCCCAACTCAACTCCAATGTCTGTGCTCCACGCCGCTGAAGCTGGGACGAGGATACGTGGTTGCATGGATTGATTGCTCACGGAGACTTAAACACTTCATCGACGCACCAGCATGATGCTCATTAAGTACTTTTGTTGGATAGGATCCAGGATAGAGCAGATGGGCGATCTCAACTAGCCGAGCAATTGACTTCACGTTCACGCCCACACATAGGCACTGATATTTCTCTCGTCTTGCACGCCTTCACTTCAGAACACAAAGTATGCTGTAGCATTGCGTGGTCATATCATGCCTCAGCGGCGGGAATATGATTGGTGGATTCGAGAGCGTGGTGAGGTGAAGTGCGGAAGCAGACTATAACATTGATTTGGGAAGTATGCAAGTTACATAGAAAGTGGCCCATCCGGCCAAGGTGAAAATGGGTGTCATTCAGCCGTGCATAAAACATACGAGCCTATCATCAAGTCCCGAGATCTATGCGAGACCATACGAAAGATAACCAATTGATGTTCCGTGCGTGTATGCTACTTCCCAAGTCATAGAGGCTGGAGTCCTCCTTACGCGTATGTATGCCTAATCTGGGAGGTTCCGATGCGGACATGCTCACAACCCTCCATCGAGTTTAATGTACTTCGACCGGGTGGGGACGACACATCGTCCTGCAACTCGGACCCTGGCACCCCTACGTGCATTATTCCATATTTCAAAGACGTGGTTGATTCCCAATTTCCAATGGCTGATTACTGGAGATTGCGAGGGGGTGAAAACGTAACGAAAATGTGGAAGCTGTGTATAGATCGCTCCAAAGAGAAGCCGAAGCTTGTTTCTTTTGCCACAAGGGAAGTTGATCAAAGGAAAATGAAAGGATGAAAAAAGAAGAGGCTATCTTTTGTGTCTTGTGGGGAATAGGAGACAGATGATCAGATGATGGTCGTCGGTGTGGGTGTTGTGCGCGCCTCACCCAAAACTTCACATACTCTTTAAGGAGTAACGAGACTTCTTGGTAGTTAGAATTGCCACGCAACTTTGAGAATACTACAATTTACATAGCAGACACTGGTGAAGTTTCGAGTGGATCGAAATGCGAGGAAGAAAGGGACCAGGGATTGAGGCAATAGCTGTATGTTTTAGGCACAGTATCTAATGGAACTTTGATAGCACTTGTGAATAGCGGTCAACAAGACTCGGCTGACAAGCCAGTGAACTTGTTTTATGACGTGAACAAGATGGTATGGAGACGTGGAATTCTTCAAATGCTTGTTGTCAGTTTGCGTCTTACCGCCGCACAAATAAGAATCCACTGATGGGATTAGCACGTGGGACCCAACCCTTTAAGGATAGAACTGCATGAAATTGGCGAAGTCGATGGTAACCCAAAAGTCGTACCTTAGTTGACATTTTGGATAGGTGAATTGACTGACCAGCGCCTTCTCTGGATGCTGGTAATAGGCATCTTCGGGCATGACTACGGGCATGCAGGCTGAAAATGATGCGAAAAATTGATGATGAGCGTGCAATGACCTCGGCGAAACGTGGCACTCACTTCGCTAGCAGGGTGATGGTGTATACTCCTCCCCATGGCTAAGGATTGAGGGGGTTTCAGGTTATATAAGCGATGGGGGGCAAGGTGATTCCTGAACTAACCACCACAAAAGACATAGTCAGGAAGTGATACCCATCATACCAGAGATACTGGATTGAATGAGACGCCGGTTTGTCATTTTCGCCATCAATGATCAGAATCCACTTACAGAAATTAATATCGTCAGAGCGATGACACTACCGAGAAAAAGAAACAACTTTCACTCCATCCCGACATGCCAGTGAGAAACACAGGTCGCCTAACCTTGTAATTGCACCGGTGTGAACCGCGTATCTAATCAGAATTTTTATCGCTCTGTCCGTCCTAGGGGATCTGTTCAGACCTGTATCCCAACGGCCGGAAGATAGCTCGCACCTTGGGAATCCAGTTCGTCTGCGATGCAACAGGACAATCATCATTACTGCTATCAACGTATCTGCGGTAGCCTAAGGAGACCTCTCAGAATCCCTGAGAATGATGCGCAAATAATGACATGGACGAACTTGAGATGCGCAAAAACCGATCGTTGAGGTTCGGCTCCAATTGGGAAGCGAATACGCTTGCAAATGCAGAGTGCTTGAAAAGTGCATCTCATGCTATTATTATTAGTCCACCGAGTTCGGTTCCATGGTTGCTCACCCCAGAAGATACACCCCTAAGGATATGATGGAAAGTTGATCAGTACTTGTGACAACTTCAGGGAAGATGAGGCGGTTTACAAAGTCCAAAAGCTGCGGATGGCGGGCCCATTAGTTTAGGGGTGCTTGGATTAGTATAAATGTGGCATACCAGATTGAAGCAAACTAATCAGCATCACCGGTAACGCCACCCATATATTGGTCACTGAACATGAACTGATCAGTGGACATGCTCATTCCGAGAACAGAAAGCCAAAGCATACTTTTACTGATACGCCAGGAGAAGAAGGATTGTACTAAGAAGGAAGACACTACCTGTGCACACTACGTGAGATAGTGTGGACGTGATCAGAGTGCATGACACACATCTGTCACAACAAACGCAGAGATATACCTGAACAGCGATTCAGGCCGAGTCGGACGCCATTCGAGATAGGCTCACCATAAGTTGGTGCCTGGTGCATGCACGTGCATAACGATCTTGTACTGGCCTGACAGAGAGCAACCACTAAACGCCAAAGGTTAAAATGAAGCATACGTAGTGCTCAAAAAGCATATACAGATCAAAGAGTTGGGTTAGTCTGAAATATGCATGAATTTAGAGTCCCAGCCTCAGCGAAACGCTAGTCCGGCTCACATTAGCACTAGGACCTGGACAGAGCAGCAACGGTAAGATGACAGTCAAACTATTATGACGACGGGATACCAGAAGTTTCGTCATGACAGGATCACTCGGGTAACGCAGAAAATAAGATCTCGACTGCACGGTGATTATCCCCAAGAGTCTGTGACCAAATATTTAGCATGTCCAATGTCGCATACCACGTCTAACCCACATCGCGGAAAAGAGGAGGCCATAGGTGTAGCCACCATAAAGGTGTTCGAAGGGGGTCATTGCGGGTGGGGACTTCTTCAGGAATCCTTTAGCCATTAAAAGCCCAGAGTTACAAGAATCCTGTCCCAAGTTTTTCCACCAAAGATTTCAGGTCACTCTTATTGGGAATTCAGTCTACCTTCGCGCAAACAGAAAGACTCCGGGAAATTTTCATACCCACAGCCCCCCAATTGACATTCGAAATTACCGTGACGCGCGCGCTCAGTCACAATCATCTTTAATGCGGTCTTGATGTGCGATTGCTGCATCGTTGCTTCTTGCTTCTATTTGATGATTTTGGCTGAGCGGGGGTCAGCGGAGCAGTGAAATGCGCCGCTTGCATGCAACAACTAGTACTGCAGCACATCATCACAAGCCAGCATCAAACGGCGGCGTGGGCCTAGTGGCTAACCAGCAAACGACTGAAAAGCTAGACCTCGTTGACCGATCAAATCGAATACGAAGCAACCACAAAACCACCAATCCAACCAAGTATTGTACGTAGTCATAAAACGACGGGTTTCCCCATCCTTCTATAATCCCACAATTTATGGCTGGGTACTGCATGACACCAATACACCAACCTTGCACTTTTTTAGGCGAGTAAATTCTCATTGAGTAGGCTCTATGCGCGTGACCAACTGCCAGCATGTCATGCCGCTCCGGGACAAACACTTATCATTTACACTCGAAGAGTGAGGAGAGGCTCTAAACTTAATATGTTCTTTCCTGATGAAGTCGGGATTGAAGGAGAGCTGGAATAGGGAGGCCAACGAACCGACAGCATCCAGAACCCAATCGTGTTCTTCGGTTCGCTCAGCTCCAAACTATAGCATTGATTTGGAAAGTATGCAAGTCACATAGAAAGTGACCTGATCAAGGAAGGGGTGTCATTCAGCCGTGCATGCGTGAAACATACTTCCAATGCGGTGCTCACGCGCGCCAGCCATCAACATACACACTGCCCACGTTGATTCTCCGATTATAATCAAGCCAATCATCGAGTTCCAAGATCTATGCGTGTATGCCAATTGCCAAGTCATAGAGGCTGGGGTCCTTACGTGTATGTATACCTAGCCTGGGAGGTTCTGGCGTGGATCTGCTCACAGCTGCTTATCGAGGTTGATTCCCAATTTCCAATGGTTGAATACTGGAAATTGCGAGAGAATGAAAACGTAAGGTGAAAGCTGTGTATAGATCGCTTCAAAGAGAAGTCGAAGAAACTTGTTTCTCTTGCCACAAGGGAAAGTTGATTGAAGGAATACGAAAGGAAGAGGCTATCTCCCTTTTGTGTCTTTTGGGGAATATGGGAGACAGCGGATCAGATGATGGCTGCCGGGGCGTGCCCTCACCCAACACTTCGCATACTCTTTAACGAGGTAACGGGAGTTTTTGGTATTCAGAATGGCCGCGCAACTGTGCGACTTGGTGGCACAGTCTCTGTATCAGACAAACCACATGCCATTCTTGGAAGAGCT
Source organism: Cantharellus anzutake (assembly GCF_015039405.1). NCBI lineage: Eukaryota > Fungi > Basidiomycota > Agaricomycetes > Cantharellales > Hydnaceae > Cantharellus > Cantharellus anzutake. Next base: position 33,021 of record NW_024067393.1, on the reverse strand, counting down.
CCAAGAAAATGAAAGACTCGCCACCGACGATGGAACAAATGACATACATGCGAAATTGCGACGGATACATATGGATGAAAGTGAGATCGACTTTCGTCTCAGCTTCCTCCTCCCGTGCTTCTGTGATATATGACATCCATGACTTTTCCATAGTCGTTGGACTGTCTCAGGACAGCAGTAATAAACACAGTGTGAACGTACGTTGCTCAAAACCAACTAGGATGGCGTCGGCGACTTTAATCGCTTCCCCTTAATGAAAGGCACTCAATCATTACAGTGCTCTAACCTTGCTCGTTATCTTCGATTTGTAGTGAGCCACATCTCATGACAGCGGGATATTTACTCTTTCACAGGCGTGATCTGACGATACCTGATGACAGGTCGTACTGTGGACGCGTGTAATGACAGCCATCGTCATGGGTGGGCTCGGAATTTTTGGTTCCTTCTCGCTCATTCCTTTCGCAGTGAATGGTACATACACGTTGCGCCCTGTTACGGCCTGTTCGATCTCACCACCAATCTTAGCAACTATCTTCCATTTGGCAGCATTGACATTTTCCCTGGCACTGTACTCCCCGATCCTCATCAAGTGAGGCATTGTTGTACCGTTTGCTTTGTCTCATTGTGTTCATGCGCCTCACTGTCATCATTCTGAGCTTTTTTCTCCAGGGCACTGTACCAGATGCTTCTGGTTAACGAGCGCCTTCGAGAATACTACACTTCACATAGCAGACACTGTGGGCGAGTTTCGGGGCGAATCGAACGGCGAGGAAGAAAGTAAGCCGGGACCAGGGATTGACTAAGGCAATTAATTGCTGTATGTTTTAGGCACAGTATCTAACGGAACGATAGCACCCGTGAATAGCGGCCAATAAGACAAGCCAGTGAACTTGTTACATGACGCGAACGAGATGGTATGGAATTTAAATGTTTATTGTCAGTTTGCATCTTGCCGCCGCCCAAATAAGAATCCACGGGTACGCTCCGAACGAATCTTAGGCATGTTAGCACGTGCAGGACCCAACCCTAAATTTACCAATACTACAATAGAACTGCATGAAATTGGCAAAGTCAATGGCAACCCAAAAAGTCGTACCGTGGTTGATATTTTGGATAGGTGAATCGACTGAGCAACACCTTCTCTGGACCCTGGTAATAGGCGTCTTCGAGCATGACTACGGGCATGCAGGCTGAAAACGATGCGAAAAAAAAAATTAGTGATGAACGTGCAATGACCTCGGCGAAAACATGGGCACTCACTTTGCCAGCAGGGTGATTGTGTATACTCCTCCCCATGGCTAAGGATTGAGAGGGGGGGGGGGGTTCAGGTTATATAAGCGATGGGGGAAAGGTGATTCCTGAACTAACCACCACAAAAGACATCGTCAAGAAGTGATATCCATCATACCAAAGAAACTGGATTGAACGGGACGCCTGTTTGTCATTTTTGCCATGGATGATCAAAATCCACTTACAGAAATTAATATCGTCAAAGCGACGACACTACCGAGGAAAACAAGAAGCAATTTTAACTCCATCCCCCCGACATGTTAGTGAGAAAACACAGGACGGCCTGACCTTGTAACTGCGCCGGTGTGAATCGCGTATCTAATCAGAATTTTTATCACTCTGTCCGTCCTAGGGAATCTGTTCAGACCTGTATATGCCCAACGGCCGGGAAGATAGCTCGCACCTTGAGAATCCAGTTCGTCTACGATGCAACAGGACGATCATCATTGCTGCTATCAACGTATCTGCGGCGGCCTAAGGAAACTTCTCATAATTCCCGCGAATAATGCGCAAAGAATGACGTGGACGAACCTGAGATGCGCAAAAACCGATAGTTGAGGTTCGGGCCCAACTGGCAAGCGAATGCACTGGCAAATGCAGATTGCTTGAAAGAGTGCATTTCATGCCATTATCCTTAGTCCATTGGGCTTTTGGTACTCACCACAGAATATATACCCCTAAGGATATGATGGAAAGTTGATCAGCAACTTGTGACAACTTCAGGGAAGACGAGGTGGTTTACAAAGCCCAAAAGCTGCGGATGGCGGGGGCCCATTAGTTTAGGGGTGCTCGGATTAGTATAAATGTGGCATACCAGATTGAAGCAAACTAATCAGCATCACCGGTAACGCCACCCACATATTGGTCACTGAACGTGAACTGATCAGTGAACATGCTCATTTTCGGGAAGAGAAAGCCAAAGGATACTTTTACTGATACGCCAGGAGAAGTAGGATTGGACTAAGAAGGATGACACTACCTGTGCACACTACGTGAGATAGTGTGGACGTGATCAGAGTGCATGACACACATCCATCACAACAAACGCGGAAATATACCTGAACAACAATTCAGGCCGAGTTAAACGCCATTCGGGGTAGGCTCACCATGAGTTGATGCCTGTTGCATGCTTGCGCATGACGACCATGTACTGACCTGATAGAGAGAATCCACTAAATAACAAAGGTTAAAAATGAAGCGCATGTGGTGCTCAGGAAGCATATACAGATCAAGGAGCTGAGCTAGTCTGAAATATGCGTGAAGTCAGAGTCCCAGCCCCGGTGCAATACTAGTCCGGCTCACATTAGCACTAGAACCTGGACAGAGCATGCAGCAACGGTAAGGTGGCGTTAAAGTCACAAACTATAATGACGGAGGGAATACCAGAAGTTTCGTCGTGATGGGATCGCTCGGATAACGCAGAAAATAAGATCTCGACTGCACGGTGATTACCCCCAAGAGTCTGTAGCCAAATATTTAGCAAGTCCAAGGCCACATAACAAGTTTAACCCACATCGCGGAGAAGAGGATTCCATAGGTGTAGCCACCATAAAGGTGCTCAAAGGGGGTCATTGCGGGTGGGGACTTCTTCAGGGGGCATTAAAAGCCCAGAGAGTTACAAGAATACTGTCCCAAGTTCTCCCACAGAGAATTTTAAGCCACTCTTACTGGGAATTCAGTCCGACTTTATAAAGACTCCGGGAAATTTTCATACACCCCCGCGCGTGCATCACTCAATTGACGTTCGTGACGCGCTCGGTACCGTCATGATCATCTCTTGACGTGATGATGTGATTACTGTATCGTTTATTTTTCGCTCCCAGTTGACGAGCCGAGCGAGGGTCAGTGGAGCCGTGCAATACACGGCTTGTATGCGTTAACTTGTGCTGCAGTATATCATCGCAAACGGCAGCGCGGCTTGGTCGCTGACCAACAAACCTCCGGATCCAACGCTGATCGAGATGGTTTCAATTCAAAAGAAATGAATTGATCGGTTGGATCTCAAATTAAATTGAATTAAAATGACCTCGCCCTGGTTACATTTAGGCTGCATTTCCGCGGAGTAATCAGGCCGCCATCTTGCACCGCAGCTAGCTACTAGTGTAGCGCCGGATGCTCTACAAACTTGGCCCCAAATCACAACCGGTGAGCAGTAGGATACTATGGTGCCTGAGCAGCCTCTATTGGAATAGAAGTGTGCAGCGTAATTCTCGGATCGTCAGCCCCGTTCAGGTGTGACCTTGACATGCAGAGGAATCCACTGCGGCACTGCCAGATATGTAGGCGTGGTGCTTGGTGCCCTTCACCCTGTTGGTAGGTGGCCTGACCGTGGAGTCGTTGCCTTACACTGGACACCATTTGTCCGAAATAATCTTGCACACAATGCCAGCCTTCCGCTCAAGTCCACAATATAGTGACGAAAGCGCCGTTCCAACTGCTAGGTACTAGTACTGTCTGTCGTCCATACATAAATTCAGCTTGGGTTTTCCGTCTTTAAAGTTGGGTGTCCGTGACATCTGCGTACAGCTTTGAAACCTCGAACGCACCTATGGTGGTGAGGGCATTAAATTTCTTTCCCGTTCTCTTGCTGTCTTATTCCCTGCCACCCTCATGATCAACTCATGCTACGTAAGTCAGCGGGAAAAATTCGTTTTTCAAGCTCGGCCAACTCTCGTTGATTGGCTCCCTCCCCATTTCACAGGACTGTTGGCCGCACTTCTGGCCTTTGGTCTTGTTCTCTGGTTTTGGTCCAGTTCTCGCGCGGTCTTGTCGGCAATATAGAGATCCGGAGGTTACAACTCTGATGGCTAGAAATCGTGCTACTCTTGGCTGAAACGTGCTTCCGCTCAGGCAGCTAAATCATGCAACCTGAAAGTCAGATGCACCAAGTGCTGTACCCCCAAATTCACATGTTTGCAACGCACTGAATCAGTTTTTTCATTCATCCGTCTTCGGTGGATGGAGAACAAGAGAGACGGCGACCTAATCTTGGGTGCGCGGACGGCTAAAAAGGGGGTTTTACAGACGTGGATAACGCGTTGTATAATTCGGGACTTGGTACAGCACACGAACGGGATGTCGATCTGCAGCTATTTTCCGACGTACATTCTATGTTAACTGTGCTCAAGCACGCGCCGCTACCACTAGCCTAAATACTTAAAAATGCAGAGCAGGAAGTGCCTCTAGGCTTTTTATGGTCCATAAATCAACTCCCCCCGTCGGGAATGAGTACGATCATCACCATCTCTTTGATGAATCATATAAATAGCAGTTCCATTCATCCTTCCACCTCCCCTGTATGAGGCCCATATGTAGCTTTCGCATGGATCGTCGAATTCTCCGTTCTTCGCTTAACATTCTTCATGCACTTTGGCGGCTCGTACTCTTGTTATGTCTCTGTGTGCCCAACCCACGGATGGTTCGAGTTTGTTGGCGAGGAGTGCTCGGAGCAGGACGTTGCTTGCTGGGATCTGGAATGGTGGACGAAGGAGCATGCCCAAAAACCGCGATACTGCAGTATCCTCGGGGATATTGTGGTGGTTAACATTGCCATTGCCATTTATTGTTATTCTACTGTAATAATGTGAGCACGGTCCACGAGCTCCTCTGACTGGGTACGAGTCTGATTTCCGAATGGCTCGGCGACCTATCACCAACTCGAACAGAAACAGGCAGTAATAACACTTCTTGAAACAAGACCGTTGAGAAATCACGGTGGGATTTGAGAGCGAACTTCTAATGCATGCGGCGCTCAAGCGCTCCAGCCATCAACACGCACATAGTCGATGTTGATTTATCCGATTCTAATTGAAGCAATCCTCGAGTCTCGAAATTAAGAGTCTGAGGTTCATGCAAGACCTCGCGAAACATGACAATCAATTGATGGTCCAATAGTTTTCGCCAGGGAGGTCCTGACACGGACCTGCTCACGGACTCCTTGCCGAGTTTTTACAAGCTTAACACACCTTCGGTCACAGTGGCCCAATGTGCCCCGCAACTGGGTTGGACCTGGGCATCCCACACATATTCCAAGGACGCCGTTGATGTCCAATGACTGAAGGAAACGAAATGATGAAAAAGGAACGGGTGCATCAACGGCCTTTGCGTTTGTGCCGATGTATTTTAGAGAGAAGCGAACTATAGCATAAAACCCATTATGGTGCCACTTTTTTCTTCCCTGGTATGGATAACCGTCAAAGCAATTATATAAACGTTATGCTCTTATATGGGCCGCATCGATAACGCCTCCGCCCTTGCCTGCTACTACTTCAATTTGGCAGGGATCGCTTGAGTGGGGTAAGAGGTTGTACTTGGGGGAGGAAGATATCACATCGATTGTGCCTAAAGTGAATGCGCGTCTGCAATCTGTAAAAAAAAATTAGTCATTCGAAAAAAGGTGGAAAAGCTGTCGATCTCAAGAGCAATCCACTCACAATATCTTAATTGGGTGCTTGGACTCCTAAATCATGGTGTCGGATTTAAACACACCGATATCTCTTTGGTGCCTGAATAGTCAGGACACCCCCTCCTTCCATGTGGACAGTAAGGGATTGCCCATCACCCGAAATCTCCCAACTGGATATCCTGTCACTTATATGAGTAGGGGCAATAAAATGGGGGGTTCCACATCTTCCGAGGAAAAGGTGAATACGGTTCAGCTCATCATGCCTGACTTGTGCAAATGAGCACTGATTAGGAACGGTGATTGGGGTGGAAGGCGAATCCAGGGTGATGTCATCTGAGATGGATTCTTTGTCGCTGACGGAAATTTCTTCTCCCATTGCCACATCCCAGATTCGTACTGTACGATCATGGGATGCTGAGGCTATCCTGGATCCATCAGATGAGAATGACACTGAGAGGACCTGGCCAGTGTGTCCTCGGAGAACTTCGAGTTCCTCCCCAGTCACCGCAACCCAGATTCGTACTGTCTTGTCATCGGATGCTGAGGCTACCCTGGATTCATCAGACGAGAATGCCACCGAGCGGACCAACTCAGTGTGTCCTTGGAGGACTTTGAGTTCTTCCCCAGTCGCTGCATCCCAGATTCGTACTGTGTGGTCACCAGATGCTGAGGCTACCCTGGATCCATCAGATGAGAATGACACCGAGTAGACCGACTCAGTGTGTCCTCGGAGGACCTTGAGTTCTTCCCCGGTCACTGCATCCCAGATTCGTCCTGTTTTGTCATCGGATCCTGAGGCTACCTTGGACCCATCAAGTGAGAATGAGACTGAGCGGACCCAGTCAGTGTGTCCTCGGAGGACCTTGAGTGCTTCCCCAGTCGCTGCATCCCAGATTCGTCCTGTGTTGTCATTGGATCCCGAGGCTACCTTAGACCCATCAAGTGAGAATGAGACTGAGCGGACCCATTCAGTGTGCCCTCGGAGGATCTTGAGTTCTTCTCCAGTCACTGCATCCCAGATTCGTCCTGTTCTGTCAGCGGATCCCGACGCTACCTTGGACCCATCAGGTGAGAATGAGACTGAGCAAACCAAGATAGCGTGCCCTCGAAGAACCTTGAGTGCTTCCCCAGTCACTGCATCCCAGATTCGTCCTGTTGTGTCCATGGATCCCGAGGCTACCTTGGACCCATCAGGTGAGAATGAGACCGAGTAGACCCAGCTAGTGTGCCCTCGAATAGTGTTGAGGCACCCATCCCATCCAGGGTCTTGCCATTGCACTGCTGGGAGGTGTTCATAGGATGATCCATGGTGTCGCCTTTGCCAACCCGCATCAGGTGAATGAGATGGAGCTGAATGTGCGATATGTCCAGCAGAAACCGAAATCACTCCATAGTACTGATAAGCAAAGCGACGGCATCGGAGAAAAGATATCGCCAGATTCTGACCTCCTAACTGGCGGTGGCTCTGACTCTGTGAACTGCCGTCATATATGTCTCCTCGGAATTGGGGAGTCGAAGGCAAATCACATACCTGGCACCACACAATCACTCTCTCCAATGCGATCAGAGCGTTTCTTGCTGCTTCCAGCAGGCTCAAGACTTCCAACCATTTGATCACCGATTCAGCAATGAACGTTTCTAATCTGCTGAAAAGCTCAGCTGAAGGGTTTTTAATTTCCGCAACGTGAAGAAGGCCATATAGTGCAGCATACTGAACATCTTCGGAGATCTTTGATTGGATTCGAAAGGCGAGATCTGGCATGTCGGAGTTGAGGATTAATGGGTTAGGGAGTTGAAGAACATTTCCCTCTGGCAAACGGCCAAGGGCGTCAATGCAGAACATGGCAATGCGAGAGTGCAAATCACTCTTTTCTAGGTGAGCGGCAACTGAGGCCCCATCAATCCGCTCCGAGATGTCATGCGTGTGGGAGTGATCCTCTGACCCTTGTGCTGCGCACACAATTTTGGCAAGAATCATAGCGATTGAATGACCATCCCAGGCTATTCTGAAGGGTTGCCACGAGCGGCTTAAGGCCTGTGTGGAAATCAACTGTGGGCCATAAAAAACGACGTAACCAAAAGGCCTACATACCCAAGTCCAATTTTGCAACACTGTCATAATCTGATGATCGGTTACTAAGCAGCCTCCGAATTCACTACGGCATATGGCTTACTGTATTGGGTGTCACTTGGGCTGCTGCTCGCTCCGATATTCTCCCTCGGATAGATGGTGCAATGTCGGGAGCAACAGCGCGTCCGAATGTATAATACCCGTCTCCTGACCCTTCAAGATGGTCTTGTAATAGGGAACAGAACATCCAACAATTCTCCTGGAACAATCATAGCCATGAGCATCTTTCATGGATCTTATCCCAAAATGCAATCATACCGGCCAGATTTTATATTCCAGCAGTTCTTCAGAGATGACGCGAAGATATTCACCGAAATCAGCGAGAAAGGGTGGTCTTTTGAATTCCTGCATGTTTTCTTGGCGCGCCGTTTTAGCAAGGGCTTCCTTAGACGCCGATAATTGAACCTGTAGGGGCGTCAAAAACATATTCAGCAACAGACTGATGGAAAAGTCCCACCGTATCATGGGCAGGAGTTGTGCCGAGTTTCCGCACAAGGGAGAGAATGCCCAGTCCGGCTCTCCGATCAATCCGTAGCCATATATCATTTCTCCCCGGACGGCGTAATTGCAAGATAAGGAACCGATGCAGGATGAGATTCCGTGATTGAGAATAGCAGGATGCGCTAACGATCCTGGCCATTTGGAGCCATAGGTGCTTTTCAATCACCTTCTCGCAAAGGTCCCTAAGCGGAAACGTTCGCCCGGTGCTCCGAGTTGATAAAACCGAACCATTGGAAAAGGTCGAAAAGTCGGAGATGGTGGAGAAGTTGGAGAATGTGGAGAAAGTAGTGGGGGTTCGCTTAAGAAAAAGGGGTCTGGTCCCAGTGGCGAACTCGGTACTTTTGTTATCCCCGATTGGCTCAATGTCATCCAGAACATTCATCCCGGATTCCGTCTCAAAGAAAGCATCCTAAGGGGAACGGATGATGGTTCTTTCGTCAAGATGGTTAATCGGGCGTCAATCAGTTACTCACGGCAAATGGATCCTCGTCTTCAGTCCCCGCGTTCCCCAAGGAGAAAATCGCACTTGGTGGGGACGTCTCGCTAGACGTGGACGTGTCGTGCAGTGCATGATGAACAGAGTCGAAATCCTCATCCGTTTCTTCGACAACACGTGGGAGGGGCATCTAATGTGAATTAGCGAAGCGGCTTTTGAACTTTCTTTAGCTTTTCCTACCGAAGGCTTCAATCGAGGAGTTAGTTGTGGATTACACTCTAGTGAACAGGCCACCAGCGCCACCTAGTCGTATCGGTAATATATGCGGTGCTCGGGCGGTGAGGAATATATATCCTAGCCCGATTTGGCAACAGATGCCAAAGAACCCTAACTCGTTACAGTAGTAGGGATGGGATACGATGGAGACATGCAACCAGCACGGAAACTAGGCTGAAGCAGCCTCTACAGTAATCGTTGAAACGTCTTGGATGCACTATAGACTCACCACCAACTTTGAAATTTAGTACCACGGTCGACTTTTTTTCGATTTCAGTCGAGCTCGGTTTTCATATTTCTCGCCACAATGGTCCTTTTTTCTCTGTTCAAGCTTGTTCCGCCGAGACAGTCGATTCGGTTCGGGAAATACGCTTAGGGATCTCATGAAGCGATGCTTGCATTAATGCGGTGAAATCTTCATCACCCTCACAACTCGTGGTAGCATTTCTGAGGCTAATTGGAAAGTGTCAGCATATCTTCCAACCAGAGAGGTATTCAAATCCCTTGTTCCAGGTGTGGCAGACCGGCTGATATATGGGGAGTGGATAGGCGAACAGGTAAGAGTTAAGGCAGTTGGAAGGCCCGCGGGGAGGGAAGAATGAACGGGTGTACCGTGTTTCTGAGTTGTTGTATTCAGTAATGAAATAAGTCCAATTTTCTTTGAGAGACCTTCGTCGAAAGTGGCGGGATTAGGACTTGCGCCAGCCCCAAGGTATAGATAGAACGACAGAGAAAACACAAGATGCATCAAAAGTCCGAATGACAAAATATTATGAAACTAGAATGAAAAGTAGGAACTAGGAGTCTCTCTCAGCCACATGAAATGATCCATCGATACAACATACGTCACTCACAAATATAATAAGCACACCGAAAACCTTCATCATTAACCACCTGTTGGAACTGATACTAGCATAATACTTGAGCAACTCCCTCTGTGCCCCGCCAACGTTGTTTGCAATGTCTATCGTATCTGCATCTATACGCTGAACGGTTTCACGCTGCTCCGCCACCATCGTCGCTAGTTGAGTGAAGATTTGGCCAAGTTCGGCAATGGTCGATTCGATTGAGGTTATGGCTGTTGAGCGTTGTTGGATGTAATCATCCTGTAGTGATTTTTAATGAAGTGAGGATTTACGTCGACAGGTATACAGAGAGGACCATGGAAGAAAGAACGGGAAAGAATTGGAACAAAGCTCACCTGCTCTACTAGTTGCATTTGGTGGTATCCTCCATCCCCGTAAGGTTGACCCCCATTCATTCCAATACTCTCTTCAGCCGAGTGCAAGTCTAAAGCGAGTAATTCATCATCGTTGGCACGCCCCTTGCCCTTGTTTGATTTTTTAGGACTCGAGGAGGTCGTGAAGAGGAGCGAGCCTAAGGCAATTTGCGTAGTAAAAGTCAGCAAGGGCGCGGGGTCGTTCAGCTTGCGCTTATAGAACTATATACTTTGTGACGGAGGATTCTGGGCGGCTGCGGATGCAGCGTTAGACATAAATTGCTCAGTTCGATTTTTGGACTCTTTCATATTCTGTGTACGTAGGGTAAAAACCAAAAACAACGTATTAACTGACAAATATACGAGCAGGAACAATGAACGCACCTGCGTGCGAATCTCCAAGACCTCTTTAAAGTTAATGCTCGTCGACGCTAACTTGCTTTGCAGCAGTGTGACCACATTCGTATTGTGTTCATCAATTTGTCCGCCCGAACCGGACTTACTGCCCGCCCCCTGCCGCTCCACGCATGACCGCAAAGCCGACACTGATATCCGCTCACTAAGGTCGGCGATACCTTGCTTCATCATGAACGTAAGTCCCCAGAAGGTGCGGTAACCCAACAACGCCGGCGAACGCTCCGTTGCTACTTGAGAGAAACAGGACCCAAAACCATTCATGCCAATTCCAACCGGCCGACCATCAAACAGAGCCTCCCGCTCCGCTATAAGACGAAATGTTGGACTAGCGATGTTGTCGCTCAGTCCGCTATGCGTGAACTAGAAATATATTGGAGGTATTCACCTAGCGATGTTGTCGCTGGTGTATGAATATTAGATACAAGTTGTTAAACACATAAATGAAAGGAGAGAACTTAGACTCACCTCAGTCCGCTATGCGTGAACTGAGGAGAAGTCGTAAGGTCCAAAAATTGGTGTTTTATAGTCAGGCGCTATCAATGCGCACTGACTTTAGTAACAACTGATCCAAAAAAGGGAAACAAAGTAGATCTTAGCGCCGCAAGACTCAACATCAACAACGTGAGTTGGCCTCAGCGTACGCTTGTATCCCAAGAAATTTAACATCCGCAACTGTAGAAACGAGAGTTCAATGGGCATTTGATTTTTGATTCGCTGTAATGATCGTACTCAACGTTGAGCAAGCTTATCCAGCTTTGCCGCAGTAGTCGCCAAGTCCTTTCCTGTAGTTGACGCCATTCGAGAGAACTCGCTCTTTTGAGCCGAGAGTGGCCGCTGTTTTGACTGAGCATCTCGGGTGGGGATCGATGAACGACTTCGCATGGCTCCACACATGCGCGGAACTCCTTCGTACGGTCTGTTGTGGGCATTTTGGCTGCTTGGGGGGAAAGTAGGGCGAAGAATGCGCGAATTTCAAGAATAGCACTCCGTATATAATTTCTTGCTGTGTCGGCTAGCGGCGGGCGATGTAAGGAGCGTGGTGTGTTAGAACTCAGTGGTTTCGGAAGACGTTGAGGTGGCGTCAAAGTCACAAGCTATCATGACGAGGGAATACCAGAAGTTTCGTCGTGTTGGGATTGCTGGAATAACGCAGAAAATAAGATCTCGACTGCACGGTGATTATCCCCAAGAGTCTGTAGCCAAGTATTTAGCAAGCCCAAGGCCGCATAACAAGCCTAACCCACATCGCGGAGAAGAGGATGCCATAGGTGTAGCCACCATAAAGGTGCTCGAAGGGGGTCATTGCGGGTGGGGACCTCTTCAGAAGTCCTCTGTGGGCATTAAAAGCCCAGAGAGTTACAAGAATACTGTCCCCACAGGCCACTCTTACTGGGAATTCAGTCCGCCTTTGCACAAACATAAACACTCCGGGGAATTTTCATACACCCCCGCACGTGCGTCACTCAATTGACGTTCGGAATCACCGTGACGCGCTCGGTACTGTCATGATCATCGCTTGACGTGATGATGTGATTACTGTATCGTTTGTTTTTTGCTCCTAGTTGACGAGTGTGGCCGAGCGAGGGTCAGCGGAGGGGTGCAATACACGGCTTGTATGCGATAACTAGTGCCACAGTATATCATCGCAAACGGCAGCGCGGCTTGGTGGCTGACCAACAAACCTCCGGATCCAACGTTGACCGTGGTTGATCGTCGCGGAGTAATCAGGCCGTCATCTTTCACTGCAGCTAGCTGCTAGTGTAGCGCCGGATGCTCTACAAACTTGGCCCCAAATCACAACCAATAATGCGATAAGGACCTTGGTGAGCAGTAGGCAGGATGCCAGCCTGAGCAGCCTCTATTGGAATAGAAGTGTGCAGCGTAATTCTCGGATCGTCAGCCCCGTTCAGATGCAACCTTGGAATACAGAGGATTCCACCGCGGCACTGCCAGATATGTAGGCGCGGTGCTCGATGCCCCCCACCCTGTTGGCAGGCGGCTTGACCGTGGAGTTGTTGCCTTACACTGGACACCATTCGTCCGAAATAATCCTGCACACAATGTCAGCCTTCCGGTCTACAATATAGTGACGAAAGCGCCGTTCCAACTGCTAGCTACTAGTACTGTCTGTCGTCCATACATCATAAATCCAGCTTGGGTTTTCCGTCTTTAAAGTTGGGTGTCCGTGACATCTGCGTACAGCTTTGAAACCTCGAACGCACCTATGGTGGTGAGGGCATCAAGTTCCTTTCCCGTTCTCTAGCTGTCTTATTCCCTGTCACCCTCATGATCAATTCATGATAAATCGGCGGGCAAGATTCGTTTTTCCGCTCGGCCAACTCTCGTTGATTAGCTCCCTCCACTATTCTGTCTATTTCACAGGACTGTTGGCCGCGCTTCAAGACCTTTGGTCTTGTTCTCTGGTTTCGGTCTAGTTCTCGCGCGGTATTGTGGGAAATATAGGGGCCCAGAGGTTACTTTGCTTGCCGGCTCTGATGGCTAAAAATCGCGCTACTCTTGGCTGAAACGTGCTTCCGCTCGAGCAGCTAAGTTATACAACCTGAAAATCAGATGCACCAAGTGCTGTACTCGACTTGACCCTCAGATTCACATGTTTGCAACACACTGAATCAGTTTTTTCATTCATCCGTCTCCGGCGGATGGAGAGCAACAGGTACGGCGACCTAGCCCCCAGGGTGACTTGGGTGCGCGGGCGGAAGTTAGAAAGGGGGTGCAGACGTGGAGAAGGTGTTGTACGATTCGGGATTTGGTACGACACACGAACGGGATGTCGATCTGCAGCTATTTTCCGACGTACATGGAGATGCATACTACCTTTTCGTAAGTCAACTGTGCTCAAACACGCGTCGCTACCACTAGCCTAAATACTTAAAAATGCAGAGGAGCAGGAAGTGCCTCTAGGCTTTTTATGGTCCATAAATCAACTCCCCCCGTCGGGAGTGAAACGATCATCACCATCTCTTTGATAAATAGCAGTTCCGTTCATCCTTCCGCCTCCTCTCTCTTCCCAACGACGGCGCCGCAACCAATAGCTCAAAACACCTGCATAATTAAATCATGACCTGTATGAGGCCCATATGTAGCTTTCGCATGGATCGTCAAATTCTCCGTTCTTCGCTTAACATTCTTCATGCACTTTGGCGGCTCGTACTCTTGCTATGTCTCTGTGTGCCCAACCCACGCACGGGGTTCGATGGTTCGAGTTTGTTGGCGGGGAGTGCTCGGAGCAGGACATTGCTTGCTGGGATTTGGAATGGTGGACGAGGGAGCATGCTCAAAACTCGTGATACTGCAGTATCCTCGGGAATTTTATGGTGGTTAATATCACTATTGCCACTTATTGTTATTAATGTGAGCACGATCCACGAGCTCTTCTGACTGGGTACGAGTCTGATTTCCCTATGGCTCGGCGACCCATCACTGACTCGAACAGAAACAACACTTCTTGAAACAACACCGTTGAGGAATTATGGTGAGATTCAAAAGCGTATTTCCAATGCATGCGGCGCTCAAGCGCTCCGGCCATCAACAAGCACATGGTCGATGTTGATTTATCAGATTCTGATTGAACCAATCGTCGAGTCCCGAAATTAAGAGTCTGAGGTTCATGCAAGACCTCGCGAAACATGACAATCAATTGATATTCCAATAGTTTATGCCAGGGAGGTCCTGACACGGACCTGCTCACGGACTTCTTTGCCGAGTTGTTACAAGCTTAACATACTTTCGGTCACAGTGGCCCAATGTGCCCCGCAACTGGGTTGGACCCGGGCACCCCACACATACTATTCCATATTCCAAGGACATCGTTGATTTCCAATGACTGAAGACTGCAGAAGGAAAACGAAATGATGAAAAAGGAAATGGTGCATCAACGACCTTTGCTTTTGTGCCTATGTATTTTAGAGAAAAGGGAACTATAGCATAAAACCCATTATAGCACCACTTTTTTCTCCCCTGATATGGATAAGTCAAAGCAATTATATAAACGTTATGGGCCGCATCGGTAACGCCTCCGCCCTTGCCTACTACTTCAATTTGGCAGGGATCGCTTGAGTGGGGTACGAGAGGGAGGTTGTACTTGGGAGAGGAAGATATCACATTGATTATGCCTAAAGTGAATGCGCGTCTGCAATCTGTAAAGAAAAATTAGTCATTCGAAAAAAAGGTAGTAAAGTTGTCGATCTCAAGAGCAATCCACTCACAATATCTTAATTGGGGCTCGGACTCCTAAATCATGATGTCGGATTTAAACACACCGATATCTCTTTGGTGCCTGAATAGTCTGAACACGCCCTCCCTCCATGTGGACAGTAATGGATTGCCCATCACCCAAAATCTCCCAAGTGGATATCCTGTCGCTTATATGAGTAGGGGCGATAAAATGGGGGGTTCCACATGTTCCGAGGAAAAGGTGAATATGGTTCAGCTCATCATGCCTGACTTGTGCAAATGAGCACTGATTAGGAACAGTGATTGGGTTGGAAGGCGAATCCAGGGTGATGTCATCTGAGATGGATTCTTCGTCGCTGACGGATATTTCTTCTCCCATTGCCACATCCCAGATTCGTACTGTGTGATCACGGGATACTGAGGGATCACGGATACTGAGGCTATCCTGGATCCATCAGATGAGAATGACACCGAGTGGACCCAGTCAGTGTGTCCTCGGAGGACTTTGAGTTCCTCCCCAGTCACCGCATCCCAGATTCGTACTGTCTTGTCATCGGATGCTGAGGCTACCCTGGATCCATCAGATGAGAATGACACCGAGCAGACCAGGTCAGTGTGTCCTCGGAGGACTTTGAGTTCTTCCCCAGTCACTGCATCCAGATTCGTACGTCTTGTCAAGATGCTGAGGTACCCGGATCACAGATGAGAATGACCCGAGTGACCAGAGTGTGTCCTCGGAGGACTTGAGTTTTCCCCAGTCTGCATTCCAGATTCGTACTGTCTTGTCAATGGATGCTGAGGCTACCCTGGATCCATCAGATGAGAATGACGCCGAGTAGACCGAGTGAGTGTGTCCTCGGAGGACTTGGAGTTTTTCCCCAGTTGCTGCATCCCAGATTCGTACTGTGCTGTCACCAGATGCTGAGGCTACCCTGGATCCATCAGATGAGAATGATACCGAGTGGACCCACCCAGTGTGTCCTCGGAGGACCTTGAGTTCTTCCCCAGTCGCTGCATCCCAGATTCGTCCTGTTTTGTCATCGGATCCCGAGGCTACCTTGGACCCACCAAGTGAGAATGAGACTGAGCGGACCCAGTCAGTGTGCCCTTGGAGGACCTTAAGTTCTTCCCCAATTATTGCATCCCAGATTCGTGCTGTATGGTCATTGGATCCCAAGGCTACCTTGGACCCATCAGGTGAGAATGAGACCGAGTGGACCGAACCAGCGCGCCCTCGAATGGTGTTGAGGCACCCATCCCATCCAGAGTCTTGCCATTGCACTGCTGGGAGGTGTTCATAGGATGATCCATGGTGTCGCCTTCCCCAACCCGCATCAGGTGAATGAGATGGAGCTGAATGTGCGATATGTCCAGCAGAAACCGAAATCACTCCATAGTACTGGTAAGCAAAGCGACGGCATTGCAATAGAGGTCGGAGCAAAGATGTCGCCAGATTCTGACCTCCTAACTGACAGTGGCTCTGACTCTGTGAACTGCCGTCATATATATCTCCTCGCAATTGGGGAGTCGAAGGCAAATCACATACATGGCACCACACAATCACTCTCTCCAATGCGATCAGGGCGTTTCTTGCTGCTTCCAGCAGGCTCAAGACTTCCAACCATTTGATCACCGATTCAGCAATGAATGTTTCTAATCTGCTGAAAAGCTCAGCTGAAGGGTTTTCAATTTCCACAACATGGAGAAGGCCAAATAATGCAGCATATTGAACATCGGATGAGATCTTTGACCGGATCTGAGAAGCGAGATCTGGGATGTCGGAGTTGAGGATTAGAGGGTTGGGAAGTTGGAGAACATTTTCCTCTGGTAAACAGCCAAGGGCGTCAATGCAGAATATGGCAATGCGAGAGTGCAAACCACTCTTTTCTAAGTGCGTGGTAAGTGAGGAGCCATCGATCCCCATTAGGATGTTTCGTATGTCATGGTGAATATCTAACCCTTGCACTGCATACACAATTTTGGCAAGAAATATGGTGATTGAATTAGCAAGCCACCCTCTTGGCTTCACGCTCCTCAAGGGTTTCCATGAATGGCTTAAGGACTGTGGAAATCAAACCGTGGGCCACAGAAAACCGACAGAAAAAGGTCCACATACCCCAGCTGGACTTTGTAATGCTGTCATAATCTGATGATAGGTTACTAAGCAGCCTCCCGATTCACTATGACATATGGCTTACTGTATTGGGTGTCACTTGGGCTGCTGCTCGCTCCGATATTCTCCCTCGGATAAATGGTGCAGTGTAGGGAGCAACAGCGCCTCCGAATGTATAATACCCGTCTCCTGATCCTCCAAGATGCTCTTGCAGTAGGGAACAGAACATCCAACAGTTCTCCTGGAGCAATTACGGCTATGAGCATCTTTCATGGGTCTTTCCCCGAAATGGAGTCATACCGGCCAGATTTTATACTCCAGCAGTTCTTCAGAGATGACGCGAAGATATTCACCGAAATCAGCGAGAAAGGGCGGTCTTTTGAATTCCTGCGTGTTTTCTTGGCGTGCCCTTCCAGCGAGGGCTTCCTTAGATGCCGACAGCTGGGCCTGTAGGGGCATCAAAAACATATTCAGCAACGGATCGATGGCGAGTCCCACCGTATCATGGGCAGGGGTTGTGCCGAGTTTCCGCACAAGGAGAGAATGCCCAGTCCGGCCCTCCGATCAATCCGAAGCCATATATCCTTTCTACCCGGACGGCGTAATTGTAAGATAAGGAACTGATGTAGAATGAGATTCCGAGATTGAGAATAGCAGGATGCGCTAACGATCCTGGCCATTTGGAGCCATAGGTGCTTTTCAATCACCTTCTCGCAAAGGTCCCTAAGCGGAAACGTTCGCCCGGTGCTCCGAGTTGATAAAACCGAACCATTGGAAAAGGTCGAAAAGTCGGAGATGGTGGAGAAGTTGGAGAATGTGGAGAAAGTAGTGGGGATTCGCTTAAGAAAAAAGGGTCTGGTCCAGTGGCGAACCTGGTACTTTTGTTATCTTCGATTGGCTCAATATCATCCAAAACATTCCATCCGGATTCCGTCTCAAAGAAAGCATCCTAAGGGGAACGGATGATGGTTCTTTGGTCAAGATGATTAATCGGGCGTCAATCAGTTACTCACGGCAAGTGGATCCTCGTCTTCAGTCCCCGCGTCCCCCAAGGAGAAAATGGCACTTGGTGGGGACGTCTCGCTAGACGTGGACGTGTCGTGCAGTGCATGATGAACAGAGTCGAAATCCTCATCCGTTTCTTCGACAACACGTGGGAGGGGCATCTAGTGTAAATTAGCGAAGCGGTCTTTGACCTTTTGTTCGGCTTTTCCTACCTAAGGCTTCAATCGACGACGTACAGTTAGTTGTGGATCACACTCTAGAGAACAGGCCGCCAGCGCCACCTAGTCGTATCGGTAATATATGCGGTGCTCGGGCGGTGAGGGATATATATCCTAGCCCGATTTGGCAACAAAGAACCATAAGTTGTCACAGTAGTAGTCGGGATGGGGATACGATGGAGACGTGCAACCTGCACGGAAACTAAGCTGAAGCTGCCTCTACGGTAATCTTTGGAGGCACCATAAACCCACCACCAATTCTGAAATTTAGTACCGCGGTCGACTCTTTTTCGATGTTCAGTCGGTTCTCACATTTCTCGCCACAATGGTCCCTTTTTTCTCTGTTCAGGCTCGTCTGCCCGGACAGTCGATTCAGTTCGGAGACTCATGAGAACTGCTCCGTTCAGCGCTTAGGGATCACATGAAGCGATGCTTGCAATGGGATGAAATCTTCATCACCGTCACAACTCGTGGTACCATTTTTGAGGTCAATTGGAAACTGTCAGCATGTATTCCAACCAGAGAGGCATTCAAATCCCTTGTTCCAGGTGTGGCAAACCAGCTGATATATGGGGAGTGGATAGGCGAACAGATAAGAGTTAAGGCAGTTGGAAGGCCTGCGGGGAGGGAAGAATGAAAGGCGTACGTAGCTCATCGTGTTTCTGAGTTGTTGTATTCAGCAATGAAATAAGTCCAATTTTCTCTGAGAGACCTTCGTCGAGAGTGGCGGGATTAGGACTATGCCAGCCCCAAGGTATAGATAGAACGACAGAGAAAACACAAGATGCATCAAAAGTCCGAATGACAAAGTATTATGAAACTAGAATGAAAAGTAGGAACTAGGAATCTCTCTCAGCCACATGGAATGATCCATCGATACAACATGCGTCACTCACAAATACAATAAGCACACCGAAAACCTTCATCATTAACCACCTGTTGGAACTGATACTAGCATAATACTTGAGCAACTCCCTCTGTGCCCCGCCAACGTTGTTTGCAATGTCTATCGTATCTGCATCTATACGCTGAACGGTTTCACGCTGCTCCGCCACCATCGTCGCTAGTTGAGTGAAGATTTGGCCAAGCTCGGCGATGGTCGATTCGATTGAGGTGATGGCTGTTGAGCGTTGTTGGATGTAATCATCCTATTTTTTTTTTTTGGTGATTTTAGTAAAGTGAGGATTTACGTCGACAGGTACACAGAGAGGACGGTGGAAGAAAGGTTCGAATCTCACCTGCTGCTCTACTAGTTGCATTTGGTGGTATCCTCCATCCCCATAAGGTTGACCCCCATTCATTCCAATACTTTCTTCAGCCGAGTGCAAGTCTAAAGCGAGTAACTCATCATCGTTGGCACGCCCCTTGCCCTTATTTGATTTTTTGGGACTCGAGGAGGTCGTGAAGAGGAGTGAGCCTAAGGCAATTTGCGTAGCAAAAGTCAGCAAGGGCGCGGGGTCGTTCAGCTTGCGCTTATAGAACTATATACTTTGTGACGGAGGGTTCTGGGCGGCTGCGGATGCAGCGTTAGACATAAATTGCTCAGTTCGATTTTTGGACTCTTTCATATTCTGTGTACGTAGAATAAAAACGTATTAACTGACAAATATACGAGCAGGAACAATGAACGCACCTGCGTGCGAATCTCCAAGACCTCTTTAAAGTTAATGCTCGTCGACGCCAACTTGCTTTGCAGCAGTGTGACCACATTCGTATTGTGTTCATCGATTTGTTTGCTCGACCCGGATTTATTGCCTGCTTTTTGTTGCTTCACGTATGACTGCAAAGCCGATATTTGCTTATTAAGGTTGGCGATATCTTGCTTTATTATGAATGTAAGTTCCTAGTAACCCAACAACGTCGGTGAATGCTTTGTTGCTATTGGAGAGAAACAGAATCGAAAACTATTCACGCTAATTTCAACTGGCCGATCATCAAACAGAGTCTTTCGCTTCGCAACTGTAGAAATGAGAGTTCAATGGACATTTAATTTTTTTGATTCCCTGTAATGATTGTACTCAACGTTGAGCAAGCTTATCCAGCTTTGCCGCAGTAGTCGCCAAGTCCTTTCCTATAGTTGACGCCATTCGAGAGAACTCGCTCTTTTGAGTCGAGAGTGACCGCTGTTTTGACTGAGTATCACGGGTGGGGATCGATGAACGACTTCGCATGGACTCGACACATGCGCGGAACTCCTTCGTACGGTCTGTCGTGGGCATTTTGGCTGCTTGGGGGGGGGGAAAGTAGGGTGAAGAATGCGCGAATTTCAAGAATAGCACTCCGTATATAATTTCTTAGTGTGTCGGCTAGCGGTGGGCGATGTAAGGAGCGTGGTGTGTTGTTAGAACTCGGTGGTTTCGGAAGACGTTGTGATGTTGTGAAGGGAACTGAATTAGCCGTCCCATAGCTCACGTGACCACGCTGGAATTCTGGCGCGTAAGTATTTCCAGTTCCCGCCTTTTTCACGACGTGGTTTCTTGTTTCCATTCGGGCTCTTATATCTTGCCGTGATCTAGAGAGGACTTTTGCCTGCTGCATGAGAAAAGCTTTGTCTAGTTCCTGGTATACAGGAAGCGAAACTCTGCTTGCAAAATGCAATTGCGCTTGGTCAACGCGAAGGAGGACACGACAACACCGAGCTGGGTAGTTTCTAGGCCATCTGAGCATACTGCTGCGCATTATGATAAAAACTGGGGATGTGCTCGACGGCTTTCTTAGCGTCATGTCAATTGGATGCAGTTGGTCGAGCGTGTTCCTGTGTCCTGGCGTTGTTCTTTAATCGTCGAAATAAGCTCGCTGAGCTTTCCGTATTACAGGCACTCATAGTCTTTGCCTTCTCACTATTAATCTATTTCTTGAGCATTTGGCGCAGTCGGGAAGACTTTTCAACTTGGAACGAGTAGGTAGGTTCCCCGACATTATCTATCACATGGGAGGAGATTGCATGCATCGAGCGTGGCGGAATTTGGGGAGATACAGGCATCATTGTCGTCGCCATTTCGAGGCGCGCACGCGCGCGTTTGTGTGATGGAATGCGCGCGGTTGTTTGGCTGAACGAGCCCATGACCTGGGATGCTTTGCTTTTCTCCTCCATAACTGGAATAGGAAGTACGCCCCCGTAATAAACGTGATTTCAGCCATTTGCTGCGCATTCAATGTTGGCGGTTTCAGGACAACCATCGGTTACTAAGCGTTCTGTTTCTCGCATATTGATTTATTGATTTACGCGCGGACAGGGATCACCCCATCATAAACCCCGGCGAACCAGCAAAAACAATACAACTGTCGAACATAACACCTTGCATAAATGGTCAATCAGCTACGTACTGGCTTTCTGCTCTAGTTAGGAAAGTGTTCGCTTCTCCGCACAATGTGCAAAAAAAAAAAAACTCCCCATGGAATCGCTTGACGCCCCTATTCTGTTCTCTGCCGGCAAAGTTTTCCATTTTATCGCCGCAAAAGCTGCTTTGGAAGCCAATATATGTAGCCGGTGCCGGGTGGAAACCTTCCCTGTTACGGCTTGTTGATATTTGTTGTTCCCCAGGGAAACCACCCCTTGCCACTCTCTCACATTCTTCAACTATCTCCCTATTCGTTTCTGGCCTCTGGACTTAGGCCACTTGTATTCTGTATGCTCTAAACCTATACAGGCAGCCATCTTTGTATTCTCCCTGCCTCCTGCCAATTTGTAGCTCTGTGTTTTTTCTCTTGCCATGTCCATGATCCCTCCAAGTCCACCGTCTGTCAACCCCGAAGGACCCCCACTGTGAGTGTTTGCTAACGACTTGTCATGCCACACGTCTGAACCCCTTCTTTCAGCGCCCAACTACTCCAGAACCCGATCCCAATGCCCACCACCGTGAAGATAAATCCGTATGCACTCCGAAACCTTCGCTGGGACTGACTCGAACCAGTGCCATGATATTTGTAACGGACGGTGAAGGAAAGATATCAGTGAGTGGTTCAATAACCCATGTCAGGGATTTCACGAGTTCATATTTTTTCTCTACTTGATTAGCAATATCCCCTCGCTGAAGGAGTCATGTATCGAGACTTGCCACCCGTCCTCAAGGTTCTTCGTAACCTCGTATTCGACCTAGACGAAATTATACCCCGCCTCTACCTTTCCGGTGTCGTTCCCGCCCTCTCCGTACCCACTCTAGAAAAATACCGAATAACGCACGTCATTTCCGTTATGAACGACCCTCCAAACGTCATCCCTACCGTCTCCATCGCTCCAACTAAAGATAGGGTCACGCCATCTCCATCAAATTCTCCCATGACCGAGTCATCTCGTTCAACATCATCATCTCTGACTTTCTTGAAAATACCTGTTACCGATACGCCATCATCGGATCTTCGTTCCCACTTCCCCAAAGCCCTCAATTTCATCGCATCAACCCTCGCCACTGATCCGGATGCGCGAATATTATGCCATTGTTATGGAGGAATAAGCCGAAGTGCAACGATCGTGATGGCGTATTTGATGTCGACACGGAGACTTGGCGTTGATGAAGCCCTAGAGTTCGTTCGGAGTAAGAGACCACAGGTTAGACCTAATTCTGGTTTTATGGCGCAGTTGAAACGATGGGAGAAGGATGCTGAGGAAAGGAGAATTAGAAAGAGGAAGACGTCTAGCCCTGTTGCTGGGGAATGTCCCAGCCCTACTCGGTCCCGAAAGGCGTGTTGAGCGCGGATTTTGCCGTTCTCAGTTGTTCGAAGACTGCGTCACTTTTGTCGCCTGACTAGCCCGTCACAGGCGAGTCATAAGCCTCCGGAACAAGGCGCGCTCCAACCCACGTCATCATACCCGCTTCGGCAAGCCATAACTGGAGAACACCATTTAGTCACAGTACAGCTCGTAAACGGACAAATTATTGTAATTTGCTATACTCTATCCATCGAATTTGTGCGATTGTTCTGGGTTCTGCCATTATTATGCATGCTAAGGTCTTAATAATAGTACCATGATGTAGTAATGATAGTATTCGAACAATTTGTGTGACAATTGCTTCGCCCAGTGACAGAGATTTCCTTGAACAGCCCTTACGCCCATTTACATGATTTAGTCAGTAGTTCCATCCAGGTTGTCTCCGCTGAGCGATTCCAAGGCGAGGGTTCGCAATTAATTACACCAGGTATTACATCGGAAAAGCTACACATCCCCATAGCAAACACCTACGCCTAAATATCTTCGGCATCCCCAGTATCTAACGGCTCGTACGTCGCTTCATTCTCCCCTTTCCGGAAAAAGTACACCACAGTTGACCAGAAAGCTATAATGCCCAGTGAACCCATGGCACACATGGGGATAGCCCAACCCCAAACCCGCCACCACCCAGGAACCCATGGCTCAAGAACTCGATCGATCTTCACTACGCCGCTTCTGGTTCCTGAGATGTCCGGTGTGGTAGTCCGCCCGTAAGAGATGACTCGGGCATAGTCCGTTTCTCCAGATGTACCGCGTGCTCCCTTTATGCCAACAAGTATTGCACGCTCCCGTTGTGGCGAGTCCGACTTTGGTGTATCGTCCAGAAGTGGGAGCATCGGGGTCGTGGCTTCGACAACGATTGACGTCGTTTCCCGCATGACGAGGTCGCCGTAATACGTAGAGGGTGAAAGCAACGTGGTGTAACTGGCATCGTTCCCGAAAGATATCGGTTCAGCATAAGACAAATCATTTGGCGTCGCAGGTGTTGGGATGATGTGTTGTAACACAAGTGTTTGCAACGCATCTTTGTCATCGTAAAGACGGGAGAGATTGACTCGATTGAATCCGCTATCTGGGGGACACAACAACGTCCAACCCATCGGCGAGGTATCGCCTGAAATGGGAGCAAGATTCGATTTGTCCTTTCGCCGATGACGTCGTTCCCAGTCATCCAGATCATCGACGTCCTTCATCGTCAGCGTTCCATTCAAAACTTTCCCTAGTCCAGCACGGTGGATCAGTTCGAGCATAGTATGGCACCCTGCTGCAAGAGCCAAGTCCCCAATAGTTACCCTCAAGCGCGACGGCAGAAGGATATCTTCAACTGCATGAATAACTCCTGACTTAGTGAGCGTGTCTGAGGGGTGCAATTTCCCCGTCACGTTCCAACTGCCAGACCCGATGACGGACGTGCCATTAATCGTGACACTTGTCCCTTCCAGTGTGTTGAACGAGCGCTTGTCACCAATATCTGTCGAGTAAGCAACTGATGTAAGGATGTGATGTTTCAAGACTGCACAAAGGGCTTTCCGAGAATCTTGCTCGGGCAAAAGAAGATAGGAAGTCAATAAACCAAGCTTTTCGAATGCTCTGTTATAAGGTGTAAGAATCGTAGTTGAAGGGGTTTCCTTGATTATCTCGATGAGTCCAGTTGAGAATGCCGCTGCTAAGTATGTAGACAACTGAGCGTCGCTCTCGATCCTTGCAATGGCTGAAGGTGGAGGCTCCAAGAGATGCGATACTATATAAATGATGAAACTCGGTGCCTCAACTAAACTGACGGTTAGTGACAGGCTCGGCGAACATGGACCTGATACATGCCTGGTGTTGAAACCACCCGCGCATCGGAGAAACTGACCTCGCCATTCGCGTCCTTGGAAACCGTCCCGCCTTTGGAGCTGACGCTCACCGGTATGCGTTGCCGACCCCCCTGCAACCCTTTCTCTCGCAGCTCTGACCCCAACAGAGAACCGTCAACTAGCTCGCCCGGGAGAGTCTTCCCGGGTATGAAATGGTACTTGAGAACCTTTGAGAGGTTCTCTGGGGGATTCGACCAGATCATGTCGTCATCTCTGGGAGCAAGTATCGTCCAATTCTCGGCATCATGCTCATCGTCAACGTAATGAGAGAGATTTGCAGTGCGCAGGAGAGAAACAAAGGATGTTGCATTCAGAGTGAGAAGGTATTTCTCCGCATTTATCTGGAAGGTGTCTGGCTTGACTAGCAGGGAGGATATGATGTGTAGGACGCCGTTGGCGGCGTAGATGTCGTCTTGTACAACAGTAGACTGCCCAATCTGGACTGTTCCATCTGCTAAATGGCCAATCTTCAGCTCCTCTCCATCGACGGTGATGACTGGGAGATGGACTCGATCATTCGACGTCACGCGCACACAACAAGGTAAAACTCACAGGACCTTCCCTCATCCCAAGTGTCACTCCATCCAACTCCTCCAGAGCCATTGATGCCAGAGCCACTTGAATGCATAGCTACCAATTTTCCTACATCGCGATCTGCGTAACCACTGTGCAGGTATTTCCTTTCGATATCATCTAAGACTGACCATGCAGAATCAACGGGGAAAAATAGCGTAATGTGTGGAGAAGTTGAAAGAGTCTGTATCGTCTCCGGGGATAGGATAGATGCAAATTCGGAGATAAGTGGATGAGCCTTGACTTCCTGATAAAGGTTTCCTGGTAGAGGGATAACATTTCTCAATGGAATGATAATTCCATTCGAAGCATTAATGGGCTCCTTTGCAACTTCAACTCCGCCCCGACGCATGGAATCAACAGCGATCCAGGGCTTCGAGTCTCGGAGCACAGCACGCAGCCTCTGCGGAGCACGATCGAGCAATCCACCCGGTTCCGGGAGCCAGGGGGGCGATGGTGGAGGTTCAGGAGAGGGATGTTGGACGGGTAGGTCAGGGTAATGCAATGTCTCAAATATTAATGGCTTCCGTGTCGGGAAATCTTTAGGGAGTATAGGAATGGAGTAATTAAGGAGATGATAGAATAGATGTTGCCGCAGTTCATGCTGCACATTATCGCGGGGGCCATTTGCGTTGGGCTCTGTGTCAAACAAAGCGCGTGCATATATATGGCTAGTATTTATATAGCGTTCTATGGCATCGTTCGTTGGTGCGAACAAGGTCGCGTCCTCAAGTCGGTTCAACGTCGGGATGAGTCGAGCTCGTTGCAGGAGCCGCAACAAAAGAGTGAAATCTGGGTCCTCGCTGAGGCGATCGGTTAAATTTATGCTCTTTGTCTTCGCAATGGACTCTTGGTTAGGGCTGGCGAGTGCCAGGAGCACTGGCAGTAACAAAGGCACGAGGATAGACAGCATCATTAATCAAGCAATAATGCACATGACTTGTGCTTAAGATTTGAATGGATGCAGCAATAATGAGTTTTGCATCCGAGCTCCCTCTGAAAGGAAAGTCCGAAGGAAACATCACCATCACCGTCCCTTGGAAGGTTTTGCGCCGGCTCTTGTCAGTGCCTCGCTCTCGTTCTTTGTCTGTCGTTATACCACTCCTTCTGCTTATTCCCTCCCTACGTGTGGCTATTGTCGTCCTACTACATCTTGCTGGTTATGTCGAGAGCACCCAATAAGAAGCCTAGTTATCCTTTCGCTGGACCGAATACTTTACGAGGTCGATCCTCGCCTCTTGGATCTTCTGCTGCTACCCGCGGGCCTCCCATGCCTGCATCCGCTCATATGCAAAACTTGAATTCTAGCTCAACAGCGAATCTGCTGAGTCCTCTCCGGACCGCAAACTCGAGTTTTGTTTCACTCAAGGCAGGGCTACAGTGGCCTTAGTTCAAGTACTCCTCAACTGACAGCATTCTCAAAGAGCCCACAATCGTCAAATTCATTAGGGGCATCTATCTCTGACAAGGTATTGTGACGTTATAGGATTATGTCTGCATCAGGCCCAACTGCCCTGTTTTCAGTATTCCCTCTCTGCTGATCCGAATGCTTGGGGGACTGAAGTGCTCCCCGGACACGCGGAGCCTGACGGTGAGTAGGAATGCTCTCGTCGCTTCAGCCTGGCATTCAACCGCCTTGTCACGAAGACTATTTGCACAATCCCGACCCTCGCCGTGATCTCAAGAGAGACCGCGGTGGATCAATTCTTACCGCCAGAGGCATAGCAAATCTTGGTTTCTTAGTATTTCTTGGGATGGCACTTATTACACTTTTGTGAGCTGACCCTAACTGATGCACCCGACCCCATCTTACATCTCACTGCAGCGCCGGCTATCCTCTGCTATCGCATTTCCTTGCTAAAGCACCTACCAAGCTTGGCGGCTACAACATTGGTGGCATAAATGCAACAGGACAAGTGCCTGAGATTGGGGGCCACTTTGCTCTGATAGATCCCGAAACACCTCATTCGGCATACAAATTCAAAGCACACGCTGATGGTTCAGAATGGGACTTGATTTTTTCCGATGAGTTCAATGATCCTAACAGAACGTTCTATGCCGTAAGTTAGCGGACATTGAAATTTACTCGGGACCTACTTGACTTATGCTTTCCCAGGGCGATGACCCTTACTGGGAAGCTGTCGATCTACACTACTGGTGAAGACTTTCAGCATCTGCGCCCTCCTCTCACTAATGCGTGCGATAGGCAAACGGGTGATTTGGAATGGTATGATCCAAGCGCCGTGATCACCAACGACATCGGAAGCTTGCAAATTTCCCTGGACAAGGTGGAGACCCATAACCTCACGTACAAAGGGGGTCACCTCTCGACCTGGAATAAGTTTTGCTTTACTGGTATGTTTGTCCTGGAGGATATCCGCCTCACGCGTTGAACTTTTTGGTGTGTCGTTGAAGGTGGTTATCTTGAAGTCAATGTTTCGCTTCCTGGAGACCCTCGCTATGGAGGGCTGTGGCCCGCTGTCTGGATGTTAGGTGGGTTTAAATGTTCTAGTTTTCCATAAGATGACCAAACCTGCCTTGTGTGCAGGGAATCTGGGGCGCGCAGGTTATGGCGCTTCTCTCGAAGGAATGTGGCCGTACAGTTATGACTCGTGTGATTGGGGGACACTACCAAATCAGACATATTTTAGTCAGCCGGCAGCCGCTCTCACTGGAAACGATAGGTATCACAATGGCACGCTCTCGTTCCTGACCGGTCAGCGACTCTCCGCTTGCACTTGTCCCGGGGAAGAGCACCCAGGGCCTACCAGAAGTGATGGATCATTTGTTGGTCGTTCTGCGCCGGAATTAGATCTTTTCGAGGCCATTGTCGGTGATTTCATCGATGACAATGGCAATCCCCTCCACCTTGGGCAGGTGTCTCAAAGTTGCCAGTACGTCATACATCGCGCTCTTCTAATTCAAGCAGTAACCCGAATGTTTCAACAGATTTGCCCCTTTCACTCTTAAGTACGCCTGGAAAAATGGTACAAATGATTGCACGGTATACAACGCGAGTGATACAGTCCTCAATCCTTACACGGTACTTCAGATGCCCGTTCCCAGATCCTCCCTCATTTTTTTTTTCAGGGCGGAGTGTATCAAATGGCTGTGTCAGGACTCTCAAATACCACTCAGGTGGGATACCAACTGCCTAAGATGGGTTTTTCTACATTTGGGGTTGAGTACGAACCGGGCGCCGATGGATACGTAACTTGGTACCAAGATGGGAAACCGACGTGGACAATACGCCCAAGCACTGTTGGTCAGTTCTTACCCTCCCTCCCGCTCCTTTCCTTACTTATTACCCCGTCATTCTTGAAGGCCCCGATCCTGGAGCGAACATCAGTCAACGTCTTATTCCTGCCGAGCCGCTACATATTATAATGAATTTAGGCATAAGTTACGCTTTTGGCAAGGTGTGCATTTTGACGACCTACGTGGATTGATAACTGAAAGCTTCGACTTCAGCCCTCTCCCTTGCTCACGTTTCCATCGATCATGAACATCGACTACGTTCGTGTATATCAAGATCCTGGAAAATCGAATGTAGGTTACAGCTATTTACTAGAGTGCTGCGTGTCAATGCCCCCCCGTAGATTGGTTGCAGTCCCCCAAACTTCCCCACAGAAGCCTACATCAATAAGTGAGTACGGTGAAACGCTCATTGTGAACTCTTATGCTCATTTTGACTTTCTGTAGGTATATTGGGGGTATGGTCCGAAATTGATGTTATTTAGAGAATGCTGATTGACTTACCCAGCGTACACGAACCCAAACTATACGACTTGGCAAGCCCAGGCAACAGGAGTAAGTTCAGTTCATTCAATGTGCCCTAAGACATGTTATTGACATCCATTTAGGGAAGCTTCAACCAAAGCTTCCCAAAAAATCGGTTGGTTGACCAGTGTTAGAGTCTCAAACTCTTGTTGCACGCATCGATGGTAGAATCATTGTGGACACATCTCTTGCCGCTATCGACACTCTGTATTACCTTTACACTCATTCTGCTCTCCCCCGAGTTCGGGATTCGTCCCATGGACTCATTACGCACGCACCTAGTCTACGCCTAATTAATACCCTTCATTGAGCCTTGCAGTACCGTCATTTTTGAACAACGCCTGGGGAAGTGTGAACTCAAGCACGAACCCTAGCATTGTACCATCGTTTCCAGCTAGTAGATCACTTTCATTCAATAGATGGGTTTCATGTCCTGTGCTCTCCTAGTCAAAGGCAAGGTCATGTCAAGCTTCTTCTCGACCTTATCAGATCGCGTGGTCGACTATAGAGTTCATTATCATCAGATTTGAGGTTCCTTTGCGGACTGTACTGGGGTGTTATACATTTGTTTTTAAATCAGGGTAACCTTACACCGCCGCTCCAATAACATGACATCCTGATGCTTCAAGCTATCCGTACTCCGGAAACTGACCTAAAAATCAGCCCCCAGATTCATCCGAATTCGTCGCACTATCGCGCCACTCGGGAGACACCGCAATGGTTGTGTATAGAGAATGCCTCGAAGGGATGGAAATGGTACAGAGACTTGAACGAAACCCACGTCTTATCCGATGTTCTGGAGCAACGGATCATGAGAATGGGTTGCGGCAAAGGATGACCTGTATTGGGACGCCTAACCATGAAGGCCTCGACCTGCGCTACATGAAGATCCGTACTGGTCAGGGGTTGCTGTTGCGAAGTCAAATTGTTTAGTGGCGATAGAGTAGCACGATAGGAAACCCACGTATCGAGGTTGAACTCTGCGACACTTCCATAATCTTCCGCCAAATTAGTAGCCTCCCAATCGGTTTATATTACATTGCTCGCCGTGCCGGATGTCACATTGGTTACCCCTCACTCGGATGTTCTCTCTCAAATCCCAGATGCTGTGTTGGGAGCGACCGAACCCCCAAACGTCCGATGCGCATCTCCTGAAACCCCAGGATTCTCTCATAAAAGAATGCAGCGTATCCAGCAGTTCTCCTAGCGCAATCATAGTCATGAGCGCGTTGTGGGACTCTTATCGCCATGGGGTCATACCAACTGGATTTTGTACTCCAGTAGTCCTTCACAGATAATGGGAAGATAGAGACCAACATCACCAAGAAAAGGGGGCCTTCTAAATTTTTGGACGTCCTCTTGCCTTGCCTTTCCAGCAAGGGCTTCTTTAGACCCCGGAGTGCCAAGTGGGGACGTCATAAGCAAATTCAGTAATAAATCGATGTCGGCCTTTCACCGTATCACGAGCAGGAGTTGTGCCGAGTTTCCGCACCAGTGAGAGAAGACTTAGTCCAGAACTCCGATTGACCCGCAACCATATGTGGTTTTTCTTCGGACGGCGCAACTGTAAGATAAGGAAGCGATGTAGGACGAAGTTCTGGTACTGAGAATAGCGAAATGTGCTGACGGTCCTGGCCGTTTGAAGCCATAGGTGCTTTTCCAATGACCTTCTTGCAAAAACCCTTTAGCGAAAATTCCCCCCCAGGTCCCAAGTCGATAGGACCCAGCCATTGGAAAAGGTTATAAATCCAGGGATAGTGAAGAAATTAAAGAATGCAGAAAAGGTGGTGGAACCCCGGTTCAAAAAAGGGTGCCCAAAGTTGATGTTGTCATCTTCGATTGGCTCGATAGCATCTAGAGCATTCCACCGAGATTACGTCTCAAAGAAAGCATCCTGAGCGGAGGGGACGATGGTTCATTCAACCGGAAACTGAACACTTCTCGCAGCGGGTGGTCCTCATCCTTGGTCTCCACGTTTCCCCGAGAGAAGATCGCGTTCGGCGTCCCATTAGACGTGAGCACATCAATGGTCAGTGAATGGCAAAGTGCTCAAAATTGCCTATGCAATACATATCATCCGCAGTGGAAACTTCAATCAAGCATGAAGCGCTTATTGGTTATGCCGATTCGCTCGCTGCAGGTGGAGTCGTCTGGAGGAGCGTATGTTTGAAATCGAGGCATCTATAAGCGTTGTAACTACTCAAGTTGTTGAGAGTGCGGTGTTAGGTTGGGTTTGTTGGTATTCTTGCTATCAGGGTTGTGCGCATGTAAAGCGATTTTTTCCTTCGCTCACGCCCTTCCTCCAGTTCTGGGATTCTGATAGCATATCCGCCTTCCATCAACGTGCCTAGCGCCACGCTCAGCGTGCGTCTACTTGCCGGTCGTTTGTATGTGAATGCTCGAGATGTGAGTTCGGATGCGAACACGAATTATGCACGAGACTGTAATCTAGCAGGCACGCAACTCCAATTGCAGACCAAGTATTCGGTCACATAGATCCAACCTCCAGTTGGATATACGAAGATGTGATGTGTGATTCGTAAAATGAACCAATGGATCATGATGACAGTCGAGTGATCGCAATCCAAGTCAGCCATAGGCAGGACTCCAGCCTCTATGACTTCGTAACATTAGATAGAGGCAGGCCGTCTAGTCCCTAAGTGATATTTTGAAGGAAGTGCCGACCTTATAAGGGGCACAGACTGCAGCAAGGCAACAAGTAAGTAAGACGTGTACACTCGTCCTAGCTATCAGCCAGTGTTCAGAACATAACCAGTGAAACCCGTTATTGATGTCCTGGGTCGCAATCGGTGGACACAGTCCGCATAGCAATCTCTTTACGGGCTGGCAGCAAACCAGTCCAGATGGGAGTAGGTCTGCTCATCTTACGCAATAGGGATGAGTTAGGAGACAATGGAGATAACCTAGGTACTTGTAGTTATCGTTAGCTCTCAGCATGTTGCGAGGAATATTTACGATCGATGGTGGGATGCAGTCGTCGCGGAGTCTTCCGGATCCCATCCTCATATTGTTCATTGGTTTAACAGCATGTATTCAGGCGGGGCCTCACTCCGCCCTTTCACCACGATTGACTCCAGACTCTCCCCTAGGAAATTTCGTCGTGCTTTTCATCCCACTCTTGCTGTTGCTTATGAGTTGCTCCCCAACGCCCATTCAAAGCTACCCTCCATCTGCCACCCACCAATTTACCACCACCCGCACCACCCCTCCCTTTGCAGACAACCTCTTTAGTATCCGCCTTTCGGCCCGTGGCAGCATAGCGCATGCTGAACTGTATGCATATGTACTTTAGAGTGGTGTCATCGCCTCCGTCCATCCGCATCATTCGCTATAAATTTAAAATTGCATAAACCTATGTCGATTGCTATGCCCCAACCATGAGCTCGAGGTGGAGACCTATCGCAAGGCATTCCATGCATGACAGACCATTCTCGGGAGGTTGGGTCAAGGCGATCGATCACTCAACAGCCGCCACCACACCGATTCCGAACAAAATCGACACCCCTGCATATATGCATGCATCTCGAGTGTTTCTTGTTTACATTCGTCACATTCTCAATTATAAATCATGAGATGGGCTATCCTGCCCAGCTAGCATGCATGGGTGTATTCACGCAGTTTTCTGTAACATTGCGATCAAATGGCTAAATCCGTATGCTTGCTTGCAATTGTCACAACAGAATACAATATCGAACATGGAAACTCATTCCTATTTGGGTTGGCTTAGTGCGCCACCATGGTCAACAGCCAAGCTTCGCAACCGTCCTTGGCAACTGTGTCGGCCAACTGTGTCTAACTTCACCGGCAAGGTGTTTCGCCACTTTCCTTACTCTTTCTTTTACTCTGGGCCGGGCCCTCTTTCCTTCCTTCTT
>NW_024067392.1:0-38740 GCF_015039405.1 Cantharellus anzutake | reverse complement strand
TGTTCGCGTGTGTAAGCATCACTCCCTTAGGGGATCCGGTCGTGCCGCTGGTGTACATAATACAAACCAAGTCCTCTCTCTTGGGAGCACGAGCGGCAAGATCGGGGATGGAAGAATCTGATCCAAGTTTTAGGACCTCTTCCAGACTGAGAACCTTGACATCTGGACGTGCTCTGGCTATGCTCTCTAGAACAGCTGGCGTCGCTTTGTCATCATAAATGACTGTTTTGACGGTTGGTGTGTTCTCGATGACCTTGGAAAGTGTAGGAAGAAGATCAGGATTTGTGAAAACCCCTACACAGTCTGGCTCAGACAGAGAATGTTTCAGCCCTTCCTCTCCAAGAGTTTCGTATGCAGTTGCGATCGTCACACCAATTGACGCGCACGCGTGACTCATCAATTGCCAATTTACAGTTGTCCCAGCATATACGTTGAAGACCGCACCAGGGGCGATGCCGAGCGACGCCAAACCACTCGCGACCGTGGCAACCTTGTCACGAAAGCCGGCAAAAGTGATGTACCTATACGGCGAGAGTTGAAAATATTTCCAAGTTTTCTTCTCTGTGACTGTCTTTCCAGCGACCATCTGGCCATTACCGAATGGAATGCATAAGATTGGTGGGTAGGATGGAGCCAAGACTCGAGCATACCTTGATGACCTCTTTCTCCTCTTCGATGACATTCTCAATATCCCTCCACCCAGGGCATCCTTATTAGGATACGTTTCGTGCTGCATGTTGCAAGATATCATAGACAGTGTTGAATACCCTCTTGAGGTTCGTAACAAGCACGTCGGGGCTGACGTTGGACCTGCGAATCCGGGCTTGACCAGGCTGAGCTTCTGGACCAATCTCACGGCTTCCTATGGGATATGACATGCCAGGCGGAGGTTGTGTCGTGTTTGCACTTGGGTGGTTGGCGAAGCTGGCAAGAGCAGTCTTGTTGGGGAATCCGCTGCCACGCGCGGGATTCCACTTGTTATAACAATATAACATATAATTCGGACAACTCCGCTACAATATATAGTGGGAGAACTGTATTATATTCGCACGTTTTCAGCGTCAGAAGTTACGTTAATTGTGGGCTGGGGAAGTGACTCTGTTGTGTAGGAAAAAACAGTGAGAAACCTCGCATGGTTCCTTCATGGGAATCTCAAGAGTTTTGTGGTGCTGGTACTACTGTGATACATCACAGCATATATATATGCGTCTGCGATGGTCGAACTATGCCATTAGTAGCCTTTGCAGAATGTCAACCCTCTCACGGTCATCACAACAATACCCTTCTGGAACATTTCTTCACGGATTATAAGGTAGTGATACCCGGGCTTTATTCTTGGTGCGTTTACGATACCCTGTTAGTATGAGCGAGTTGCTGAAGATGGAAGCAAAACTCAGCGGCCTTAATGAAGCGAAGGCTGGCTATTTCGGGTACCTTGGGGTGCCATCTGGCTGGGGCGCTGAACGACTGGTTGCAACCATTGCTGAGAAACGTCGGCTGATCGATAAAATCACCAGTACCCCGCTCTGCAGCAAAGATCACTCTTCGCAGAGAGATCCAAAAACCATTAGTCTTACCCCGAAATACACCAAAATAACTCGCAGTAGAGCAACGATGGTTCGTAGCGTAGTGACAAGTATTCGTGTCAAATGTGAACTAAACATATCAAGGACTCACGTTTGGATGAGACGGAATGACCTGCTCGAGTAGGGAAAGTCACGCACTATAATCGGGAGCAAACTGTCGCAGTGACACGGCCCACTGTCTCCACACGTCACTTGCGAGGATTGGGATGGGATGCATTAACTCTGCGAAATTAGCATGCACCGCTTGAGCGGTCGAATTCAAGAACACCATCTCTGTGTTGGCAACATTTGTCAGTGCAATCAAGGACTCCGTAGCTTTCTCTGCTGCAAGCACCGAGTTCTCCAATGCTTGCTATAACGTAGTCAGTTGTTATTGAAGAAAACAGCAATAGTCTTACATGGACACGAGTTGCCGCGTTCGCTCCAAGCTCGACCTCATGTAGGACAACGTGGCTACGCTTGGAAAGCTCATACATGTTCTGAAGCAACACCGTTTGACCTACGTTCGACTGACGGGGGAAATGGACCAACCTCCTGCAATAAATCTATGTGAGAATGTAGAACCCCCCATTGCAAGTTCGCGTGGCTCTGCAATGGCAATTAAAGATTTGTCGGTCGTGATGGCTGCGAGACACCCACCATTACTGCAGTGAGGTTCACGATTATATCAGTGAAAATACTACGTGTGACGTGTTTGTAGTCATCAATGGCCCGTTGTATGGTGATCAAGATGCCCGTAAATTTTTCGTCATGCTAAGATCATGTCGGTTTCCTGGAGGGTATGAAGAGTCGTCGTTTACCTCCACAAAGGACGATTGAAACTCGAGCGAAACCTAGGATTTGAATTCAGTTGTTTGTGAACAATGAGCACGGAACTTACAGTTGACACGACCTCGGAGCGATGTTGTTGCATCTCGTGATGAAACTTGTGTGAGGCAACATGTAGCATTTCCCGGAGCTAGTTGAGGAGATTGGTCAAGATAAGTCAGAATAGTACTCGGTTTCCTTCTTGCCTCGTCCCACGTCTCGTACAGTGTGTTGCGGAATTGATTGGCAGAGCGATCAAGCGTGATGGATGTTTGCTCCAAAGCAGAGGACAATGAACCAAATATCTTACGACTTGAAAGTTAGTAGTGAGAATGGCGACGGGCTTGAATCCGCGAACCCCAGTCGACTTAGATATCTCCTCAGCAGCGAGAGCCATTCGGTCGGCATCTCGTCGTAAGACTGCAAGAAGTGCTGAAATCTCGATAGTTGCATTCCTGTACAGTGACTTAGCGATATCTTAGAACTATTAAGTACAAGGCCCTCAGTACTGGACGTATCCACTGAGACCCACCAACTTCATTCCAGGTACCAAAAGCGAAGCAAAGCTGCGCTGGAGCAAATGCTTTATCAAAAAGGCGCGTAATGTCCTTCGCGTTTCTCTTACGTATTTCACGGAGGTAGCCCGAGTAGCTTGTCCAGAGTTGTGCACTGCGAGAAAGTGCTCTTTGAGCGTGTAAAGGGGATGGTGGTTCATAAAAGATCTGGGTTTCGAATAAAACCAGGCACATACTCGACGCATTGAGACTGCACAGTATCAATTTTCGACAGCCGCTTATCACTGAAAGTATAGTGGGCTTCGTTCCGGTATTCCTGACACTCCAAAGGGACAGATAGTCTCTCGGTTGTAGTGATCTCGCATAAGGTCATTGAGATGGATGCTATACGGAAAAAATGCTCGAAGTGGAAGGCGCGATGCAAAAGGAATGGACTTTCACACCTCGAACGCGAGATGGAAGATCGAGCTCTCTGTTCTGAGAGCACCTGAGAGGAATTTTCAAATAACTCAATGGTGGGATATCGCATCGCGTACTCAGATTGGATCGTGTGCACTGCCGTCTTGAAACAATCATCCCATTGTGATATCACAAGCCTTTCTCTTGCTTCCGCTTCTGGCATACTGGGACCACCGAGTGACCCATCTAAAGCATGAAAGACGAGTGTAAGAAAGGACGGTTGCGCCAGCCTTCGATCAAGCTCCACCCACCTGATCGTATCCCGCGACCAATGCCTGGGCGGTCAAAGCCAGAAGACACCCCCGTTGCCGTGAAGAACAGGCCAATAGTGGTGATGTACTTCGGTGGACGTCTCATTGAGGAACTTCACTCGATTTCGCCTCTTACGTATTGGAATCGGCCGACTCCGGACATTCAGTTGTCATTGCAACTTGGAGACCAGAATGTCGGGGTTTAATCCCAAGTTCAAGTTTTCTGTCGCATTCTCTGTTCTCAAAGGTGCTGCAAGCTATCGTATCCTCACCACTCTGTGTTGAGCCGACTTCTTGTGTTGGTATGCGTAGGCCTCGAGGATTTCGCGCTGGAATGCATTGTTGAGACTCTCGACAAGTGGTATCATCGCTTTTATGGCCCCCGTCTCACCCCCATCACAATCCAGGCAGCAGGCGGCCTCTTTTCAAACCATGTCATTCTCCGATTCTGCGATCGCGATCACTTGCTCATGTGCCTCGATTGTTACACTGCTGGGGAAATGAAATGTGCCGACTCCGTTTACCTTGTTGTATCGGATAAGAATCTCGAGTCGGTCAGAAAAATGCTTCAAAAGTCTCATATCAATAGAGTACTCAAAGGAAATCATGACAAGGAACCAAGGTACCAGGGTACAAGAGCTTGGTCTGAAGGGAAACCGGAATGTATAGATGCGGGCACTTACCCTCCATCGGACCAAACATTCCTGCTGGAAGTCCGATCATTCGTAAGAGAGTCTTATGACGCCCTGAAGGATGTTTTGACGTTCCTGCCTTCGTTGGAACCATCCACCTTCAGAGGATCCTGCTACAATCCTTCACATACTCTACCATTTAGCACTGTTACCACTACTGAAATAGCGCAGTTCGTTGGTGAAGAAATCTATGACCTACTCAATGGAAAGGCACGAGACTGTTCCCCATTGACAACCGATGACAATTGGAGAGTTGACCTAACGCGGCCAACGTTGAACATTGGTTTGCGGATACTGGGAGTTCAGCCAGTGTATAGTGATAGGTTACTTGGATCTATTCGTGCGGCGAAACTCATACCTCCTGAGCATGCGCCTCGAGTCACATCCCAGCCAGACTTTCCTGCCGCGCTTTGCCTTCTCCTCGCCATCGCCTACCCAGATTACCAGCAACAGGTCTCGATTCCGCGCGGTCGGACATCACTGCGCTGCTCATCCGCTTATCTTTTAACACGGCTGCACCCGTCTTCAACCCGATCCCTCTACGTCGCTATTTCCGTGCGCATCTGGAACCGGGCTCGGTGCTAATGGATCCTTTTTCCGGGACTGGATCAATTCCATATCAGATGATCCAACTTGCCACTCAGCAAAGCATTGGCGTAATTGTCATTTGTGCTGACATTCAGTGGAGCAATTTGGAGCAGATTGGCCGTTCAACCGTTCTAAATGAACAAATTGTCCAAACTGAAAGGCTCCAACCTGTTCAATGGGATTCAAGTGGTGTGGGGGGTGGTTTGAGGGGTTCTGTGGTGGATGGCATCGTCTCTGGTATGACATATCTACCCGAGTATGCGAGCAACAGGGTTCCACTGCTTCCATTCATCTAGATCTTCCTTATGGACATCGTGAACTGTCGCCTTCCGCTTTGCGTCGCCTGTATCCCAAATTTCTTGCGGAGCTTGGCAGAGTGTGTCGTCCCGGTGCCTTTGCTGTCCTTTGTACGGCAGCTGCTCCCTTGTTTCGCAGATGTCTATCTCATCAATTCATCTGGCAACCTCTGCACCTGGGGTGGGAGCACGGATGCACGGAACGAGAATTTTTTATTAACGGAATGAGAACATGGGTATTTCTCATTGAAAGATTGTAGACAAAGGGTTTAATGTTGAGATGGAGTAGATGCCTGGTATTGCCCACATCTGTGTGATCACATTATAACACTACTGTGCTTGGAGCACTCGAAATCAAAGCAGAACTCCACATTTTGTTTCATTTCAGCTGATTCTCTTACGTTACCTCTGGTAATATTTGGCAGCGACTGTGGTATTTCTGGACTGCCCAAGATGTTGGAGAGCAGCGCATAATGGTGCCGCGAGGCGCTAGCATGCAGGTGCTATGTTGTTCAGTCCGATTACGGCCAGGGGGAGGGGCATTTCCCGAAATGCCAAACGCAGGATACGAGGGCGTTCACGAGGGACGGCAAAACCTATTTCAGACGACATTTTAGATCAAGTTATAGGCCATATGTACAGTGAGAAATCGATTGTTAGGCGAAGGGTGTATGTTATGAGAAGGGAAAAATTAGTGTCTTCATGCACGTTTAGTTGCTCTGGCGCTGTTGTGGGGTCCGCAATTCCACCCTGAGGGAATATATGGTCCAAGCCCTTGACAGAATCGATGAAACTAATAAGGAGAATGGATTTTTGTTATCAAAGTTGAAAGCATTCAAGCTGACGACCCAAACTGTCTCGCATCCTGGCCACGGACAGCGTACAACAGTGGACCCGTCAGCAATTTCAGCAGCATCTTCTCCAGCCGCTGTACCGCATCTGTTGGCAAAAAAGGGCGGGGCTGGTGGTGAAGGTTTGGTTGGCGGCAAAGGGTTGGTCGGGGGTGGCAGGCTGGGATCGGTAGATGCAGGCCCGGCCGATGAAGGATCGCCTCTATTGTTAGGCTGTTCTAGGCCCTCCTCGCCTGCTGGGAAGTGTTCGCGCTTGATTCTTCTAGATCGGTGGTCCAGAGAGAGAGTCGCGTGCTGTGCGCTTCAGATATCACGAGGCATGGCCTGAGGTGCTTCTGATGTCTAACTTGGACACGATTTTCTACATGCCTATTGTCCCAGAGCACCTTTATTCCTTCTAGTTCGAAGTCAGTGATTGTAAGCTCTGCAGGAGGAAGCGCTGGCGTGTCAGTGAGCGTCTAAATTATATTTCCAAACTGCGCTTGATCCTTTTGAACAACGGGTGCACTTTACTGGGACATTCCCACATGGGTTCGTTTGAGATGGAGTGCTTGCTGGCTCATACAAGAATTTGGTGAGCCTGGCGCACATCGACTTGTTGAAGTCGACTCCTTTATTCATAAGAACAAACCGACTAAGGGGGCAGGGCTTGAGACAGAGGCTACATGGCTCACTAGAACGATCAATGGAGCCATCATAGCTAGAGGGAGGATTGCTGATGATCTTTTGGTCTCACTTTAGGTCCCTTCGTTACGGTAGCCGCGAAGCGCTACGTCATCATCTGACTCAACACCAACTTACACCTGACGTCATGATACCAACCAGAACCTTCCTTCATGTAGAGATGGTCCCTCATGTGCGCTACGGTGTTATGATGGGATAGCCGCACTGCCACGTCATCACGAGGCCGCGGGGTAATAAGATTGATTTATCTCATCATCATCTATTCAAGATTTACCCTCGTCATCGCTCTACCATGGGTGACGGGGCAGTTTCTTCTCGAGCAGCTGAATTGCGCGCCAAGATGGCTGTACTTCAAAAGGAGCTCGAAGAAGAGATATCTCGTGAAGAAGGGAAAAAGAGGGGTGCGGAAGCCATTCGCGTGTCTGCCACGCCATCTCCGAGTAAGGTGTATTCATAGCCGTCAGTATTCCGCTCGCTTACGGTTTTGGAATGAGCAGAGAGGCGTAAAACGCGCGGGGAATCTTCGCACAATACATCGCCATCCGCCACTTTTCCCCGAAAACGGCAGGGCGATTCTTTCCAACGAAAGCACGACATCTCTGCAACTCTCGGTAGTTCGTCCGGGTGGGACCACCCCAACACTCTTGTGCAGAAATCTGGTGTTGCTTTAGCGTTGGGCACATTCAATGCAACAGTCGGATCAGAGAACACAACGTCCATCGTGCCACCCAGGCATAACACGACTCCGTCGTCCTCAATGGGAGGTTCCTGGGCCACATTGTCAGGTCGCAGTGAAGATTTGACTGTGATTGAAGATCTGCAACCCGGGCCTTATCATTTCAACCCTCCTCTTGCGGACCCTCATTTCAAACGGTTGGAACCGCACTCGAACATCAATCTGAAGTATGTAGGCTACATCCATTCGTTTATTGTGTGTGATCTAACCATAAAGATCTCGAGCAACGGCACATGAAGTTGTGCAAGAGCATTTAAGAGGTCGTTTCTACATTTCCCCTTCAATGCTGTATTCTGTGGCCAGACTTGCAAGAGGCGGTCACAATTATGAAGTCCCTGTAGCCGGCGAATGGGTAACCATTGGAGTCATTGCTGAGCGCGGCCAAATATCGGTCTCACGAGGATATGGCTCGCGTGTTCAGCACTCAACGGCCGAGGCACAGGGTCAAAGCCAGCTCGATGATTTGTGTGAATCATCGCAGGGAGCATCTGAAGTGGTACACAAATCAGCAAAGAAGTATCTCACGCTCCGTCTTGTGGATTTTGGCCGTCGAGGACAGGACCCAACCACAGGGAAATCCGTGATCAAGGGCGATGCACTTCTCAATATGATCCTGTTTGAGTCTGATACTGTTTCCAGTCTCAAAGATGCAGGAGGTAGTGAGCAGCGCGTTTACAAAGGTGGAAGTGGAGGAGTATTTGAGGCGAGCTCGACACTCCGCGAAGGAGCAGTGATAGTCGTTACGAATCCTCGTATATTGAAGCCATTTCAGGTGAAACAACCCCCTCGGTCCGCTCGATCAGAATGCTCACGCTTTTCCACCAGCGAGCGAAGGACAAGCCTCATCCTATGGACAACATTTTTGCTATCACACCACAGCATGAGGCTTCTGTTATGATTATCGGCACGTCCCAGGATTTGGGCAAATGCTCGGCGTTAAGGCGAGATGGTACCACATGCAAATCATGGTACGACAGGCGGGTCAGCGACGTGTGCGAGTATCATATACAGAGAGCCGTCGAGTCCAGACGTGCGTCTCGTCCAGAATTCTCTTCAGCGTAAGAGTTTGGATTTTGGATTCGGGTAGAACCTATCGCTGACGCTTCCGAAGCACCGGGGGCATGCTCACAGGCCTTCGCAAGGGCAGAGCTGGCAGCACATTGTCCGATTACAGTCGGAAGCGGGGTCTTTTAC
This sequence comes from Cantharellus anzutake, assembly GCF_015039405.1. Taxonomy (NCBI): domain Eukaryota; kingdom Fungi; phylum Basidiomycota; class Agaricomycetes; order Cantharellales; family Hydnaceae; genus Cantharellus; species Cantharellus anzutake. Next base: position 30,081 of record NW_024067392.1, on the reverse strand, counting down.
CGAGACAAGGAAGTAGTGACCAGGCGACGAAAGATCCATCGTCAGGGACAGGAGCAACTTATGTATTCCCAGGTCATGTCGCGAGGTTCGACACGGGTGAACAATTCCCCAAACCGGGTCTACGTACTTATTCGCCCTTTCGTATTTCGAAACCCGGCCCGGGGCTCGGTGCCCAAGGCGCTGAGATCGCACAGTCGATGGAAAGTGGTACGGGACGCAGTCAAGGAATGGGGGGCTTGGTGTGTGCGGGAAGGTCTATCAAAGCGAGGGACATGATCAAAACACCATCTCACACCCCCGCTGTCACCCCACCGACAAGTCAGAGGTCTGTAACTTGCCCATTCTCTGCATCAACTATTCGTAGAATAGGATTTGACCCTTTGCGGATATCCCGAGAGCGCATCAAAGATAACGTGCAAATAGTGGGACAGTACCCATCCATTCTCTGATCGTTGAACTGATAATCTGACCAGCGTCAAGTCGTCGAGGAACTGCGCAACTCCCAGCCCAATTCCGAAGGAGGATCAAGTCAATCGGCGAAGGCGACTCGTCCATCCCGCGAGAGGGTAGGGAAGGCTCAAATAGATGCGGGTACTGAAAGCGATGAGGAGCTGGAAATTATATAAATTGATGCTAACTACGTATGTGTACTTCACTAGTGTATTCGTTAACACGGGTCACGAACGCTCCTTTACTGTAAGACATTGCTCCCTTCTCGACTTGAGGGCATACTGATATGATGTTGTCAACCACTTGATGTATCCGATGTCTTGAAGCCGGTTAGCTACTAGAAGTCGATGGTGAAGTGTCTCCAAGTCATCGAAGAGCAGGTATGGGGGAACTGTATCATCGGGGATCCAGTTGTCAGATGTCAGACGAACTAACCGTCGGGGTCCGGCTAGGCAGGTGCGGGCCGCTTCAGAAGACGGTCTAAGGTCAGGCCTATGTAGAACACTGGATGGAGGATATCGCATGGCGAATTCCCGAAGTAATTGCATCGCGCCGTCATAGTCTTCAGCACTGAGAGGATTCCGCATTAGTGGCATCGCCCTGTGGGAAGGGAAAGAAGGGCTTACAGCGCGCAGACCCGAATCATTGCCGCCCACATCTTGGTGACAGTACGAGCCAGTGGCACATTCCAAGACCCCGTTCCACCCTCGTCAGTCCATTCACGCCAAATAGACTGTGCCACGGGTAAAACTTCTCTTTTTTCCGCGGAGGTCCGGGGGTGGGCACATCGTTCCAATATTAGTTGATATGACCTATCCGACCTGGTTACCCCGCTCTCTTGGAAAATTTGGTCAAATATGGATTTCGCTTTCGATAGGGAGGAATGTGCGAGAACGACACAGAGGTAAGCATTCAGTAAATGTGTTGAGTGGGGCACATTCCAGTATAGTGACCTCGATTCCTCGTTTGAAGCATCGCGGGAGTCGAGAAATTGTGAGAACAGAGACGAAGCTTCGAGCAGGACCTCTTCACGGGTTGCAGGCAGAGCCACGGAGGATAGAGGCTGCCTCGAGTTGTACCGAAGGGGAGGGGAAGGGGGTTGAAGTGGTGGTTCCGGGCGCGTACCTGCATATGGGCGTCGGTCACCCACGTGCCGTAGTGAATGCATAGGCCGTGGTCGATATGATGCATAGGTGAGGAATACATTCGAGAGAACACGATCATCCAGTGTAAGTGAATCATCCCCGGATTGGTGTGCTCGTGTTAGTTCAAATAAGATCCACTTAGCCCGTCTCAAGTCGCCATTGCGCTTTGTACACTCAAGCAGCGCGACAAAAGTTGTTTGATCTGGTTTCAAAGACTTGTCACCCGAGCGAAACAATTCAAGCATTTCTTGAGCGAGCTGGAATGCACCGTGTAAATGATTTCGGGATTTAGCGCAAGCCAGGATGGTAGAATTGTAAGCTTCCCGGGTAGGCCGTATTTGGTGATCGGTGCTCATTTCAGCAAACAAGTCCAATGCACGCTCAGCTTGGGGTGTTGGTGCATCCGCACAGGCTTTGAGCATTACGCTGTATAACTGGGCGTCTGGCACGGGGTGCGCAACATAACGCATGTGGGAAAACATGTCCCATGCCAGTGCACGAAAGTCCGAGCGTGCGTATGTGAGAAGAGATCTGATGATGAATGAGTATGTCTTCAGTTGAGGCATAATGTTACGCTCCTCGTAGGAATGTATCAATCCGCAGGCTCTTTCGATCTGGCCGTTCCGCACGTAAGCCTTCACATGCAAGTGCACACCGGCTGAATCAATAGGTTTTCCAACTAGATACGGTGTCACTGATTGCTCTGAAATGACCGGGCTGCGGCTTACACGCGCAAAAAAGTCCCTGTATAGCCTCGAAGGCTGCAACCCGTCCTGAATCAGCTAGATCTTCCATCACGAATGATGCTAAGCCGGGAGGGACATTCAGTCCTGATTTCTTGAGAAGGATCAGCGTCAGGGGGCCAATGTTTTGCAAAGTGCACAGACCAACATCGTTTCGAGGGATCGGAATACTCCATTTTTGTCTCGCGATGACTTGAAAGGATATCGAAAAGTGTTGGAATGGGACAGATGAGGCGAGACTTACTAGATATCGAACAGTTTCGAACCATTCCTTATAGGATAGCGAAGGTGGCGAGGCTGAGTGTTTCTCCTTTGACGAAATAGGCGACAAGATATCATGGTAGAATCCCTCCAGGTTCTCCTCTGAATAATGAGGCGAACCGCTGCCCTGGTTCATCGGATAATGAGGTCAGACTCTATGACGAAGCTATGGCGTAGGTTACTGACCTGGACTGGTCCAACGACAGATAAAGTATCGTGTTTCTGCGAATTCCAATCGTGCCTTGAAACCTTCAGCACAACCTATTGGGTGAAGAAGCGAGTGCGTACCGATGACGGGCGAAGGGTTGTATACCTAAGCCATTCTCTACCGTCAATCTTCGCAAACTTAGGCGAAATATTTGCTGGACCACTGTCATGTGAGGGACCAAGATCGGCTGTCGCCGATGACTAAGTCTCAAAGGATCTCACCCCGATTCCACCTCTCACTTTAACACCAGCTCGAAAATAACTGTCTTTATCTCAATGTGTGGCCGTTTCGGCCTGCCGCATCTCGTGGGTGTCTTAGCCCCTTAATACATTGGAGACCCGCAGAAGCGGTTCCTTAGTCAATTAGCTACATAAACGTCTCCTACCCTTATCTTGGTGTTGAGAGGTTCATGGATGAAAACCGGTTTAGCGGAAGGTACGTGAAGAGCTGAGAGAGGAATTGTTTCTGACTCTTGCTGGCTAGATACAATATTGCACCTCGGTCGAATATCCCTGTCATCAGGCGTGAATCAACACCCCCCGAGGACCCTCACGCTCGCATGGGTTCACTTATTCTGCACACCATGAAATGGGGAATTGTTCCCCACTTCACTAAACATGATGGTTCACTGAATACCATCAATGCGCGATCTGAACATCTCATGGATGGTACCTCCGCTCTCTGGAATTCTCTTAAGAGCAAGAAGCGGGCACTCGTGCCGGCACAAGGATACTTTGAGTGGTTGAAAAAGGGGAATCATCGAATACCTTATTTCACCAAGTATAAGGATGACCACCTGATGCTCTTTGCTGGACTGTGGGATGTTGTATATCATGAAGGTTGAGTGTGTAGATTCCTTCACCACAGCTCATCTCAGTTGACATTCCATTCAGGATCTCAAGAGCCATCGTTCACCGTCACAATTGTCACGACTCAAGCCTCCAAGAGGCTGGCCTTTCTGCATGACCGCATGCCGCTTATTCTGTCTTCACAAGAAGACATTGAATTGTGGCTGAGCCCGGAAGATTGGTCCCAAAAATTGTGTGGACTACTTCACTCCAATGAATCGGATTTTGACTGGTATGTGTCTCAGCAGGTCTACACAGTATGCTTTGATGGTCTGATTACATTAGTTATCCTGTCCCTAAAGAGGTTGGGAAAGTTGGGACAAACAGTCCCACATTCTTTTTGCCTGTCTCCCAACGTAGGGATGGCATAGAAGCATTTTTTCAGAACCAGAGAATGAAGGTAGAAGGTAACTGCATTGTGTGACCCCAAGGGAGTGCTTATACATTGGCATTATGTATGACCACCAGATACACAATCTAGGTTGCATTTGAGCCAAAGTCAGGTTGGATGGCCACAACACTCTGGAGTTGTTGAGAACTTTGCAACTAAAAGTGTTAAGCAGCATGGTCCAGCAGATGAGGATGATGATCTGGTTAGTATTGTTATGTTTTGAGACATTTGCTGTGCCTTCACCTGTGTATAGATGCTCCCCAAACCAAAGAAGCAGAAGATTGATGGAGTACACAAACAGCAGAATGGGAAAATTACAGAATATTTTCCTAAGAAAGGGTGAAGACCTGTCAGCCCTTGCTGCTAATTTTACACTTGGCTCCAAAGTTTTTGCATGGCATGTGTTGTATTTACATTTGTATGCTGGACCTTAAGTACAAACAATGATCATTGAAGTAAGAGGGAAGCTTGCTTGAAGCTGAGGAAGTCCCCATGAGGAGGCACTGTCATATCTGTACAATCCTGACCTCCACTCTAGGCAGGATCCCAGTCTCTACTAAAGTAGAGGCTGGGACCCGACGGACCCTCTTGAATAGAGGTCAGACATGGAAATGCTGAGTAAGGGAAAGTTGAATAGTGTTCAGAAATGGAAGTGCCTCATAAGGGAATATGCATCAGACAACCAATAGAGCTGGCCATTCCATTCAATTTTTTTGTATTGTACATGTAGCCAGTATGACTCAGCACTTTCTCTTGTATTGTACATGAAGTTGGTATGACTGTCAGGGGATGATCCCCAGGTCCCCATGACCCCTCTCTATGGCCCACAGCCTAACCTGTAAACAGCCCTGTCCAGGGCACAATATACTGTGGGTAAGTGTAAGGGATTAACTATAATTCTGTCAGGGATGTGTCCAGGGTTGAGGCGGTCCGGGTGTAGTGCCCGGCGCTGAGGACCTCACAGGGGTGGATCGGGCATGCGACTGGCGGGCCCGATGTGGGACAGCTGTCCCTGGCCACTCAGACTGAAGTGGAAAAGGTGAGAAGAAGGTTACTTCTTGTCATATCCATACAATCCCGACCTCCGCTCCGGGCTCCCGGAACTCCAAAACTGATTCCGGAGCCCTACTTCCCTTCCGTCACCTTCTCCTTGCCGACTCCCAAGAGGTTATCCCACCTCCGGCTCCAACACCACCTTCGGTCCGACTCCGGAACATTCCGGGTCCGACCTCAACCTTGACACCTCCCAGACGAGCATGCAACACCTATGCCCCTGACTCCGGACCTCCGCTCCGGAATCCCATTTCACGTCTCTGTCTCCGGAACCTCCGGTCTTAGCTCCGACCTCGGACTTTGACCCCACCTCCGCTTATACCCATTGTATTGGTTAGCTCATTCCATTTAATTACGTTTGCCAATATTCCGGAGTTTAACTTCCGAGTTCGGACTTTCCGGACTTACCTCGGACCTTGCAACTATTGCATTGTCCTATTCAATTCTGCTATTCTCCCTCATTCCTATTTGGGCTGCTGCTTCCTTTCTATTCAGTCAGCTGGCCATTCCCCACTCCCATCCTCCTTCCTTCCTCCTTGGGCCTTGGCCCATCATTCCTCCTTTGAGAAACACCATTGAGTCAAACCCTTGACCCTCGGTGTTGTTCCTCTTTCCATCTCCCTTTGTCTCCTTTTCGTCCTACCCTTGTTCCTTTTGATTCCGGACCCCTCCTTATATACAATGTACATAGTAACTTGTAACCTCAGTCCGAAATCGACTTGAATTCCCCCAAGAGACTTCCCCTCTGCTAGATCCGAAATTAGGGACCCCCAGGACAACCAGCAATGGCACAGCGCTCCACCTGAGTCGCTGAGGCCGAGGTCTGTCATGACCGACAAATCCTGGGGCTCTGTCAGCGGCGAATCAATGCCGATAGGCGAATCCGCCGACCCGAAACCCAATCTAACCAGCCCCCAATCCGATTTCTGGCCCCCTGCCCTATCAACCATGCACTGCATCCAGTCCTCCACCCGCATCTGGACCTCTGCCCGCATCCGGACCTCCACCCGCATCTGTACCTCTGCCCACCTCCACACCCTCTGGACCTCTGCCACTCCTGGTTGCCCTCCACACCCTGTGGTCAGGCCAACACTCCCCTCCGACCTTGCTGGCCATCATGCTGCCCTTGTTTGTGACGGCACTGACGGACCACCCTCTGTTGCGGACTTGTCAGCACCGCGCTGATTTCCATGTCCCTTCACGGACCTGTGTCGGCACTGCACCGACCCCGCTTATTTGCGGACTTGTATCGGTGCCGCGCGCTGACCTCCGCTTTTCTCTGGCCATCTTGTCACTCGGCAGCATACCATTCATTCCTTGCCGAGTGCCTATACTGTTCATCCATTCATTCGCTTAACTTGCCAATATTGGCACTTGATCCATGTGCTGATGCACTTCTTATTACCTGTCAATATTGGCACTTGATCCGCTTTTGTTTAGTTCATTGCCTCCCATTTCCCGGGCTCTTGTCCTTCATTCAGTTTGACAATCCCCGCTTATTTCCGCGCCGGACCGCACCGGACTGACCAGTCCTTCTGTGTTTCCCTCCTGCCTATTTATATCCTGTAAATACTTTCGGGGACCTTAGTCTGAAATCAACTAGAGTACCCCCCCCTGTCTGGTCTGAGTCTCTCCTTCTGCAAAGGGGGCTTCCCCCCCTCTGAGTCCGTGCTCGCGGAGTCCGTGCTCCTCCTATAGGCCCGCTCCGCCCGCAAGTCTTGTTTGAAGTCCGCTGTAAGTGCCAGTTTGTAAATACAGGATCTTCCCCAAACGTCAAGCTCAGGGCACAGCGCTCCACCTGAGTCGCTGAGGCCGCGATCCCACTCTGCTAACCTTGAACAGCGCTTCCGGATGCGCCGCATATTTCCGCCCGCATATCCGCGCGTGCGCGCTCCAACAGACCTCTGCATCACCTCCGACTCCGACAATATCCCAGCCTCTGACAATAATCCCGTCTCTGACAAGGTCCTTCCATGCTAAGTCTCCGATTCCACTCCGGAGTTGTCCGAATCCGCACGTTCTAACACTTCTTTGGTTCCAACTTCAGGTACATTTATGTACATGCGGCTTGGGTCACATGACGGATGCCACATCATCCTTGGAGGCAGCTACAGCCATCCGGGTGTCCCCATGGGGATCCCGAGAGCATCCTGTCAGAGTACGGCTACTTACTCACCACTGATGACACTATAGAGCACCTGACCTATCCTGTTCACCATCCCCAGACTGGCATAGCCTGATCACACCCCTGGACTAGTACTGCATTTCTTTCTGTGAAGCGGCCCTGCTGAAGGAGCGGAGCTGGATCACCTTATGTAACCAGTTTCCTATGTCCAATAATGATATTAGAGTTTGTGCTGATTTGTATACTGACTGTGTTTTGGTTGCCAAATATGTAATTGTTCACTGTCTAAACAACAATAAACACCCCCCAACAATCTCACCTGACGTATAGATCGTCTATGGATAAAATTTTATATTGACTTTACTATAATTTCTAGTCAATATTACACCTAGATATACCACTTTTCAGTAGGACATGATTTTCCTGATAATTTACTGAAAGAAAATGACTAATAAAATAATTCTGCAATAAATGTTACTCAATACAGGAGTGACCAAACTGCTCTTTCTATTGCTTAGAGTGCGTGCTAGTTATCTAGCAGGTTCAGGATCGCTCACTTTTCTCCTGTGGTGTGATAACCAAATATTACTGAGAGATTATTCAATTAAGAAGTCCCTCCACCAAATTCTCACTAATTCTCACTATGACACTTTTGTTCAGCTGTCTAACTGACCCTAACTCACGCTTAGAGTGACGTGTTAGTTTTATATTAGCTAACAACTAATATTTGCTTTTATCTTTTGGAGCAAACGAACCAACCACTGGTGAGGAGAATTAAACTTATATTTCTACCTGAGGTTTGAGAGGGGGCAGAAGCGGCAGCCTTTTATGCTTTTCAGAGGCCTCTCTATTCCCATGCCTCGCACTAGTTACATGTGCTACATTTGTATTATAGATAGTTCTAGAATGATATAGGGGCTTGGGCTGTGTAAGCTTAATAATGGACTTAGGACATGACTCAGCAATAAGTAATTCAGTTCTTTGTCTTTTGGGCCGATCTTAGCGGGGTCTTGTAGCGCTAAAGCTATGCTCACACCGCCTTAATTACAAACGGTTATCTTTAGAAATGACTCGGCTATAAAGGAACTTTCTAGACTGTTCTCTAATTCACCCCTTTTTGTGAAGCCACATCATTACTAATGTTCTAGAGCTTTCCCAATTGATTAACTGATCCGCGGACTTTTGAATCACTTTATGCTTATGATCCGAGATCCAGATCATCAATCATTCCTTTGTTCCAATTTATTTGAGCTTAAAATCAAAAGGTTTTGATGAATCATGGGAAAATATACAAGATCCGGTTTTTTAGCATTTTCTCCTCTTCTGATGCAATCAAAAACTGTCCGCCCGCGCCGGAGAATACTCTGTCATATGGTATTTGGTTCGCCAGACTTTTGGGCGCCAATATATTTCCCTTGAGTCACATTACTTTTTGTAAGAATTAGCAAATAAATATATATACCTTGGAGTAGTTGTAAAGGCCTGGTAGCCTTTTACCTCTACTCCATTGAATATACAGCCCATCAAAGCTTATGTTTAGATGGACTTACTAAGGCCTGAGGCGAATGGGGGAATGGAACATTACTGTCCCCAAAATAGTAAGCAAACCCTTCAGTAAGGAGATGGATAGATAAACAGTAGGTAAGGTACACTTGCCTACTGTGGGTAAGGAGATGAGAAGGAAGCTAACTTCTCATCTTCCCACAGTGGCCACAATATCAGGAAAACTTCTGGGAATATCCGGAAGTCACATGAAGGAAGAGACCTGGGGCCCAGGGCAAGCGGTGCATGGAGCATGCAGTGCAGAGTGCGCATGGGAAGTATAGCAACTGGGTCCAGGCTAGGTCAGGGTGTGTGCCCTGACAATGACTCAGCATTTTTTGTCTACTTCTTTTGTATTACTGTACATGTAATTATGGTGACTAATGAACTTCGACCATGTAAGGTCAGTGTAGGTGCCGACCTTGTATCTCCTAGTTCCTCAAGTCTGTCAAAGAGATAAGCTGTATAGAGCTATATTTTGACAGGTGTGGAGGAAAGGAGTTAAACTCCATTCATCTCACACTCCATTATATAAATATGTAATTACATTATTTATAGCAAGGGAATAAAGATGGTCAGCCTTGTCATATCCACCCACGGCCATCGACCTCCACTGCCTCCAATCCTTCCGGACCACCTCCACTCCTTCTTCACTAACCTTGGAGCTCCCATATTCCATAATCACCTCCACCTCCCTCGATGGTCACCACCCCCTCTTTTCAATATATTACCTATGCCTCCCTAAGTACAGAGCCCTGAAGGCTTCCGGACAGCTTCGACATCCGCTAGCGCACTCCTGCCTCCACTGGGCAATTCACTTGCTTGCCCTGCAAGCCCACCTTCGGGTCTATCCCTCCTTTCCATTTCTGGGTTATTGCCTGCCATTCCACTAACCCCGTAACCTGACTTGTCCGTAATATTCAGTCGGCTAATGTTTAACTCTGTTAGCTCCGCTCCGCTCGGCCCTGCCATTCATGGGCCCACTCTCACTGTAACTATATATACTTAACTTGTACATAGGTTACACCTCAGTGATAAAATCGACTAGAGTTGATCCCCCTTTAGTTCTTGTTGCCAGTAAGTAAATTAGGGCACGGACATGTAACTTGGCACAGTGCTCCTGGCTTGAGTCGCTGAGGCTGAAGCCCTCCACCATGGAGACAATCCTTCATCTCGATCTGGTCTCTAACAGGCCTCAAGGAACATCACTCCTTACAAACCACTTCGTCAATTCACACACCCTGGATTTGCCAACAGACTGACAACCCAAACCCTGATAGCACCAAACAGCACCTAAGTATCAGCATGCCTCCCAAATATGACCCTTTCATTATCTGTTATCCCACCCAACCCCAACCTGATTGCAATCTGGTTCAACTTCTGTCAGGGCACACCCGCCTGACCCGGCTCCACCCGGCCCAACCTGACCCGGTACCCCGCCGGTCCACCCCTCCTTACCTCCTCCCCCTTTCCCTTCTTCCCCTCATCCTCCCCTCCTCAGTTTCTCCTTATCTTACTTCTCCTTTATTCTCTCTTTATTCTACACGGACGACTTTCTCTGTATCAATGTACAACTGACCCATCTGCAGCGCGCCCACCATGTACCCGGCCCGGGCACCTCGGGCGACTTCCCGCTGTGCCCAGCACGCGCGCCTGCACCGGATACCCTCGGGATCTCCCACGGAGACACCCGGGTGGTTACGGCTGTGTGCGAGGGTGACGTGGCACCCGTCATGTGATCCAAGCCGCATGTATATAAACGAACCTGAAGTGGGAACCGAAGAAGTAGCCTTCTTCTCAACTTTCCACTTCAGGTAAGTAGTACAATATTTCTCCTTTAATAATAATAACAACTTTCCACTTCAGTCTAAGTGGCCAGGGACCGCTGTCCCACATCGGGCCTGTCAGTACGCATGCCCGATCCGCCCCCCGCCAGGCTCTCGGTCCCGGACGTTATACCCGGACCCCCTCGACCCCGGACGAGTCCCTGACAGCAGAAGAAGGCTTCAACTTCATCTCCCCCGCCTCCCCTGCCTCCCCTGCCATGGTGACGGAAGAACAGTACGATGACCTCCTAGCCCGGTTCCAGGAACTGCAGGCTATTGTGGAAAACCAAGTCCTTAACCACCCCCCACCTGCTCCTGCGCCTGCACCCGCGCCTATCCCCGCACCCGCTCCCACACCTGCCCCCAGACCCAAGCCACCTAAGGTCGCCCCCCCCACGCCCTTCTCGGGAGCCAGTGAGGACCTGGACCGTTTCAAAGCCGAATGTGGAATCTACTTCCACGTCCGCGCGTCCGAGTTCCCCACCGCCCTCTCCCAGATTCTCTTCGTGTTGTCCTACATGAAGGGAGGGCTGGCAGGAGCATGGGCAACGCAACGCACGATCTCGCTGTTGACGGCAGGGTCCCCGGCACTCACCATGGACGAGTTCAACACGGAACTCGACGACATGTTCCAGGACCCAAATCGGGAAGCAACCGCCCGGCAGAAGCTGGCGGCCATCCGACAGGGGAGCGACTCCGTGGACAAGGTCATCCAGGAGTTCGAGATATTAGGGCCTGCCTCAAGACTGGGTGACGTAGGGCTGGTCGACCGCTTTGAGCAAGCGATCAACGCCCGGCTCCGTGAGAGCATTTACCGTCTCCGCCCCATGCCCACCACCTGGGCTGAATGGAAACGCGAGGCCACCCTCCTCGACAACCAGTGGCGACGTTTCCAGGCCACCCAGCCACGAGCACCCCCACCTAGACCCCCACTCCCACCAACCAGACCCCCTCTAGCCACCACCCCCCCCTACGCGCGGCCCACACCCACCACCTCGCGACCTACGCCCGCACCCGCACCCCCAACGCCCACAACCCGTCCCACGCCAGGAACAGGTCCACAGCCAATGGACCTCGACTGATCGAGGACTGACCAAAGACGGAAGGGGCTGTGCTACAATTGCAACGCCCCAGGCCATGTCGCACGAGAGTGCCCGCACCCTAAGGTCCACCGAGTCCGACGCCTGCATCCAGAGGACCTACGAGCGTTGATGGAAGGGCTGAAGAGGCAATTGGGTGAGGGACCAGAGGCAGAAGAGGGAGAGACGGGGCCAGACCCCCAGGAAGAGGATTTTCAGGAAGGCGACCGGTGAGGGATGCGCCCCGGCCGCCTGTAGAAGATAACCCGTGTAAATACCGCAACGTGCGCGAGTCAAAGCCACTGCAGAAATTCCATCGAGTTATCGCAAAGAAAAAGAGGAAAAGTGCATCCTCTACCCACAGAAGTGAGAGACGCCCAGAGCTAACACCCGAAGTAGCGGTGTCTCCACCCGCCATTTACGTCCTTTCCAAACAATCCCCCAGGTCACTCAACCTCACGGTGACGTTGACCGCCCTGACCTCTCTCGCCCCCGTATCAGTGTCAGCCCTCCTGGATTCAGGGGCCACCGGGAACTTCGTGAGCCCTGAGTTCGTCCGGAAGCACAGGCTCGAGACCACCCCGCTCCCACAGCCCATACCCGTCCGCAATGTCGATGGCACCCCGAACGAGAATGGGGCCATAACGGAAGAACTAGAAGCCCTCCTGACGTTCGGACGACATACAGAACGGGCCCGCTTTGCAGTTGCAAACCTGGGACGCCAATCCCTCATCATAGGGCACTCGTGGTTGCTGCATCACAACCCAGAGGTGGACTGGGCACGACAGAAGGTCGTCATGTCCCGCTGCCCATCCTCCTGCAGGGGGTCGCGAGTGGGAGACGACCAAGACCTCACGGTAGAGCCCGGGGACGGGATCTATGCTGCGATCCTCCCCCCGGGGTGGGGACATGACCTGAGAGCAACCACGACACCATCCCAGCGGATGGCCCAGGAGGCCCACGACCCGGGGGCAGAGCCCGTGCCCTTCGAGATGTTGGTACCAGAGCACTACCAGGACTTCCGGGACGTGTTCTCTAAGGAAGCCTTTGACCAGCTACCCCCCCGGAAGCCCTGGGACCACGCCATAGACCTGGTGCCAGACGTGAAGCTACCCAGAGGAAAGACCTTCCCTCTCTCGCGACCCGAGCAGAAAGAACTGGACGAGTTCTTACGGGAAAACCTGCAGAACGGGCGTATACGCCCGTCCAAATCCCCGATGGGGGCGCCAGTCTTCTTTGTCAAGAAGAAGGACGGGTCGTTGCGCTTAGTCCAAGACTATCGGAAACTGAACGAAATCACGGTCAAGAACTCGTACCCGCTCCCCCTCATCTCAGACGTTCTTGCCCGCCTTCGCAACGCCAAGTACTTTTCGGCCCTGGACCTACGTTGGGGGTTCAACAACGTCCGGATCAAAGATGGGGACGAGTGGAAGGCAGCGTTCGCGACCAACCGGGGGTTATTTGAACCCATGGTGATGTTTTTCGGCCTGTGCAACTCCCCCGCGACCTTCCAGACCATGATGAACGACATCCTTCGGGATTTCATCGACCGGGAAGTCGTCATTTGCTACATGGACGACATCCTCATCTTCACCGCGACCCTAGAGGAACACCGGAGGGTAGTACGGGAGGTCCTGGAGACGCTGCGAAGGAGGAAGCTCTTCCTGAAGCCCGAAAAATGTAAATTTGAGCGGACACGGATTGAGTACTTGGGCCTCGTCATCTCGGAGGGCAACGTGGCGATGGATCCTGTGAAAGTCCGTGGAGTTCTTGACTGGCCGGTCCCAACCAAAGTGAAGGAGGTGCAGTCCTTCCTAGGGTTCGTGAACTTCTATCGCCGGTTCATCAAGGACTTCTCAGAGAAAGCACGCCCCCTCCACAAGCTGACCCGGAAAACCCAAGCCTGGAATTGGGGCCCGGATGAGGACGGTGCCTTCCTAGCCCTTAAAGAAGCCGTCACTACTGCACCCGTCCTCTCCTTCCCTTCAGACTCCGGCCGCTTCAAGCTCGAATGCGACGCTTCGAACTTCGCAACCGGTGCAGTCCTCTCCCAGCTCCAGTCGGATGGGGAGTTTCACCCGGTAGCGTTCATGTCCAAAAGCTTCACGGACGTAGAACGCAACTACGAAGTGTACGACAAGGAAATGCTGGCGATCGTCCGAGCCCTTGAAGAGTGGCGGCACTTCCTAGAAGGCGTTGAAGAGAGGGTTGAGATCTACACCGATCACCGCAACCTGAGCTATTTCCGGACGGCCCAAAGGCTGAATCGACGCCAAGCCAGATGGACCCTCTTCCTCTCCCGCTTCCACTTCACCCTCGTCCACCGTCCTGGGAAGCTCATGGGGAAGCCGGACGCACTCTCTCGTCGTGCTGACCACCCGAAGGGGAGAGACGACAACGAGGGGCTAACTCTTCTCCAACCCGCCTGGTTTGAAGCCCGCGCGACAGAGGCAGTTTCGGTAGAAGGTGAAGAGGCGGGTATTCTGGGAAGGATACGTGAGGCAAGGGACCATGATGAGAAGGTAGTGAAGGCCATGCGAGAACTGGGTGAAGGGACGTTAAGGTCGGACGAATGGGAGAAGCAGGGTGACCTGATCCTGTACCGGGGAAGGGTGTATGTCCCAAAAGATCCCCAGCTCCGCCATGATCTGGTACGGCTACACCACGACTCACGGGCGACGGGGCACCCAGGGCGATGGAAAACCCTGGAACTCGTCTCCCATGACTACTGGTGGCCCCGGATGGCTGAGTATGTCGGACGATATGTACGCGGATGCGACACCTGCAATCGCGTCAAACCCTTCCCCTCACGAAAGGTTGGGAAACTTACCCCGAATAAGATCCCCACCCATCGTTGGCAGGTCATCTCAGTGGACATGATAGGGGAGCTCCCAGAGTCCAGAGGATATAATGCCATCTTGGTCGTAGTAGACCGGCTGTCCAAACGCATCCACGCGGTCCCCACCGTGACGACTGTGGACTCGGAGGGTATCGCACGACTCTTCTTGGAGCATGTCTGGAGACACCATGGGCTCCCGGAAGAGATCCTCAGCGATAGAGGGAGCGCCTTTGTCTCCCGCTTCTCGAAGGAGCTGGCAGACCTCCTAGGTGTCAAGCTGACCCCTTCAACGCCCTACCACCCCCAGACGGATGGACAGACGGAGCGGGTCAACCAAGAGATCGAGGCCTACCTCCGGGTGTTCGTCAACCACCGCCAAGACGACTGGGCGGACTGGCTCCCGCTAGCAGAATTCTCCTACAACAACCGCGTTCACTCCTCCACTCACCGAACCCCCTTTGAACTCGACACCGGCCAACACCCCAGGATGGGGACAGAACCCACGCGCACATCCGAGGTGGAAGCCGCCGATGCATTCTCGTCAAGGATGATGAAAATGCAAGAGGAGGCAAAGGCAGCCCTAGAGCATGCAGCGGACGAGATGGCACGATATTACGACCGGGACCGTGACCCGGCCCCTAAGTATCGAGAGGGCGACCAAGTCTGGCTCAATGCCTACAACTACACGACCGACCGTCCGACTAAGAAACTGGACCACAAGTGGCTTGGCCCCTTTAAGATCACCCAAGTCATCTCCCCGGCCGCCGTTAAGCTCCAGCTCACCGCCCGACAGAAGGGAATCCACCCAGTTGTGTCCGTGACGAATGTCAGGCCACACCTCCCGGACGGTATCGCAGAAAGACCCGCTGACCCACGCCCAGGCCCGGAACTGGTAGAAGGAGAGGAAGAGTATGAGGTCGAGAAGATACTGAACTCTAAGTGGCTACGCCGGAAACTCTGGTATCTGGTAAAGTTCACTGGCTGGCCGAACTCTGAAAACCAATGGCTCCAGCGGGACCACCTAACCCATGCCCCCGACCGAATCGAAGAATTTCACAGGACGCACCCCCAAGCCCCAGGGAGAGAAAGGGAGAACCACCTGGCCGCTTCGAGGCGAAGCGGCTTAAGGGGGGGTGATGTCAGGGCACACCCGCCTGACCCGGCTCCACCCGGCCCAACCTGACCCGGTACCCCACCGGTCCACCCCTCCTTACCTCCTCCCCCTTTCCCTTCTTCCCCCTCATCCTCCCCTCCTCAGTTTCTCCTTATCTTACTTCTCCTTTATTCTCTCTTTATTCTACACGGACGACTTTCTCTGTATCAATGTACAACTGACCCATCTGCAGCGCGCCCACCATGTACCCGGCCCGGGCACCTCGGGCGACTTCCCGCTGTGCCCAGCACGCGCGCCTGCACCGGATACCCTCGGGATCTCCCACAGAGACACCCGGGTGGTTACGGCTGTGTGCGAGGGTGACGTGGCACCCGTCATGTGATCCAAGCCGCATGTATATAAACGAACCTGAAGTGGGAACCGAAGAAGTAGCCTTCTTCTCAACTTTCCACTTCAGGTAAGTAGTACAATATTTCTCCTTTAATAATAATAACAACTTTCCACTTCAGTCTAAGTGGCCAGGGACCGCTGTCCCACATCGGGCCTGTCAGTACGCACGCCCGATCCGCCCCCCGCCAGGCTCTCGGTCCCGGACGTTATACCCGGACCCCCTCGACCCCGGACGAGTCCCTGACAACTTCCATCAAAGAGAAAACTGTCCTCTGCCTCAGGTCAAGAGTTCAGGCAGCCACTCAATGACCTATAGGGAAAACCAAATTGAGGGTGAGTGGACGAGATTATGGTGTTAGAACTGGGTGAGGGTGGACGATTCTGGAGGGGAACCGGAGACTTAGCAAGGAGGGACCTTGGCCTCAGCGACTCAAGCGGAGTGCTGTGCCATTGCTGTTTGTCCTTTTGGTCCTTAATTTCATAGGCGGCGAGCAGGAAGTCTCTAGGGGGCATTTCAGGTCGATTTTAGACTAAAGGCCTAAAACGAGTATGTACAAGCGCCGATATATATAATGGAGGGGGCGAAAGCACAAGGAAACAAAGGGGTCCGAATCAGAACGAACGTGTCCAAACGGGAACAAAGGGATGACAGAAGCGGAGCGGTACCAAAGGTCATAGGGCAGAACCTGTGGTACATCCGAAAGGAGGTAAGGAGGGCGAAGCCCAGAGGGGCAGGAGGATGAGGGGAAGTGGGGATGATGACTAACTGGCTAGAATGGGAAGAAGCAGCAGTCCAAATAGGGATGAGGGGGAAACGTGAAAGATACATTACAAGCAGCGAAAGTGCCGAAGATGATCCGTGGAGCTCGGAGGTTGTGGAGCTTACAGAGGTTATGGAGGCGGGGTTGAAAGTCTGAGGAATATTGGCAATGGTGTTTATGTAGTATGAGGTCACCAATGCAATGGACTAAAGTCGAGGTGGAGTCAAAGTCTGAGGTAGGAACTATGATGGAGTCTTGGAGCGAAGGTACGAGTGGTGTCCAAGTATGGGGTATGGGGCAGCGGTGAGAGGTTGTAACTTGGCAGAGGGCTGGCGGAAGAGAGTCAGAGGGAAGAGAGAGGAGAGAGGAGAGGAAAGGTGTCAGGTCCGAAGGTGAGTGTCGGAGCGGACGGGAGGAGGGTAGGAGAGTGATGGAAGGGTGGAGGTGTCATGAGGAGGAGTAGGAGGAGGAGCGAGAGGAGTGATGTTCAGTCCGAGATGAGTATCGGAGCGAACAGAGATAGGGTAGGAGAAGGACCGGAGGGTGGAGGTGGCATGAGGGTGAGGGGAGGTGTGGTGTCAGGACCGAAGGTGAATATCGGAACAGACAGCAGTAGGGTAGGACTCTGAAGATGGAGGTCCAGGAGTCGGTTCGGGATCGAGTACGTACGGATATGACATATGGTAGACTCTTAATTAGGAAGGATTACCACAAAACAATAGTAAATACATGCTTTGAGGTTGTTCCTCCAACACACCCTCTCAAACAAAGAAGAAAGTAACAGTCTGACATAAATATATAATGTGGAAATAAAAAATTATCAGATTGAATGAGAATGAAGCGGTGAAAGAAATGTGGAAGGGGTGAAATCCAATGGATGCATGGCCAAGGTTGTTAGTCCATTAATCAACAGGGATTTTGTGTCTTCCAATTTTGAGTGGATGCCATGCCAGGCAGTTGGTGGGGTGAGCCTTCTCAGTGATCCCAGATGTCCAACTTGTCCAAAGTGTGCATGGGGACCAATACAATATTTGAAAGGGAGAGATCACCCTCTGAATCCACAGTGTGCTGTGGTAAGGCAGTCAGGGAGTAGCCCCAATGACCTGCTGGTACTAGGTGCAAGGTGTCATATCCATACCAACTCTGCCCAACCTCTGACCTACTCCGCCACCGTTCTGGTTCACCTCCAGTTCATCCCCTCCCTCACCTCTGCCATACCCTCCGGTACACCTCTGGTCCACCTCCACCTCCGATCTCCGGTACCTTCTCTGGTACCCCTTATCCTAACCATAGAAGGTTATTAATATTTCTACCTACCCAATATCACTACGGACCTCCTAGGACCTCCACCAACCCTGCAAAGGTTTTCCCACTATCCAATAGCTGTTGCTAATTCCACCCTTCATCTACCCACTCCACAGTGCTCAATAAGGCGATTCTCTCACAAGTTCGCCAACCCGGCAAGTGGGTAAGTCCATCTTGGGTTTTCCCTTTGTTCCTATTTGTCTTGTATTATGTATATAAGTCATGTACTGTAGTTGATGGCACCTCAGTGCAAAATCGACACTAATGACTATTCCCCCAGAGTTCGCACCCCCTCGTTCTGAAGTTAGGGACCCAACACTAAGCATTACCGAACGTAGGCACAGTGCTCCCCTCTGAGTCGCTGAGGCCACAGTCCTTCAGCTCGTCCTCTACCTCCGGCCTCCCTTCTGGGGAAAGGTCCAGGCATGCTTGCTCCCTCCTCGCTGTGTCCTGACACAAGGTGGGATTGGGTTGCTGCCTTTGAGCATGTGCAATTGGACCATGGGAAAATGGAAAATGGTGACATGGCAAGGAAGGGAAGGGAAATAAGAGTGTTGCATGCCTGTCTGAGGACTTTGAAGGGGTGCCAAGCCCGACCTTAAGGATGGGTGCCAGACTGGACTTGTGTGCCCAAACAAACTTGAAGAATGCCACACACCAGCCTTAATGGTGGATGCCAGGCTGGACTTTAGTGCCCAAAACAATGCTGTGTAGGACCTAAAAGGATGCCTGGTGTACAGGACTTAACAGATGTTGCATGGGACTTAAGATATGGGGGATTGCCCCTGCCTCTGCTGAGGACTTATTTGAAGGTGGTCAACTGTGCTTTGACCAACTGCTGTGAGAGTCAGGTGGACTTAATACCTAAGCTTGTCCAGGTGAGCCACCTGGGCTCATGGTCAGGGCACACCCACCTGGCCCAGCTCCACCTGGACCCACTCCACCCAGTGCCCCACTCCCCTTTCCCCCTGTTTCCCCTTCCCTCTACCTCTTCTTCTTTGTTTCCTTTTCTTCCTACTACACAGATGACTTCCTCTATATCTATGTATTGCTGAGCTGCCTGCAGTGTCAAACATGCCAATTCTGGTGCAGATGGGGCTCCACTAAGGGGTTCCGGGAGGCCAGGTAGTGGACTGAAGCTTCTCCAGGGTAGTCAGAGTCTGCAGGCTATACAAGAGCCTTTGAAGGATGTGGCCTCAGCGACTTGGAAGGGAGCACTGTGCCTCCATTACATCTGGTGTCCTTAATTTCATAGGGCTGGGGAATCTTGTAAGATGGGAGTGTGAGTTGCTCATTGGGGAGGTGTCATATCCATACATACCTGATCCCGATTCAACTCCTGGACCCTTTCCACCACCTCTGGAGTCTTACCCCTATCCCTGTCCCAGTAACTGCAAAAAAGTGTAATACCAAGTCATGAAGGGTCATGAATTCATGCAGTTTCGTGAAGCTGCACAGAAATTCATGAGGATTCATGAGGGTTCATGCAGGAGCATACACAGTCATGCAGTCTCATGAAAGTTTTCATGATGTTTCATGAACCTCCATGAACCCCCATGACCAAATATAACCAGTTCAAGTTGGAAATTGACAGGACACATTATGCACCCCCATGCCTTCTTATGAATGTTCATGAATGTGCATGACTTTCCATGAAGAAGAATAGTGTCATATTGTCAGGGCACATACCCTGACCTAGCCCAGACCTGGACCTGCATCCAGACCTGCTGCACTTCCCATGTGCGCTTCTGGTGCTGCATGCTCCAGTCCCTGGATCCTGTTCCCATGTGACTTCCAGATATCTCCAGAAGTTTTCCTGATATTGTGGCCACTGTGGGAAGATGAGAAGTTAGCTTCCTTCTCATCTCCTTACCCACAGTAGGATTGTGCCCTGGACAGGGCTGGTTACATGTGAGGCTGTGGACCATAGGGGAGGGTCATGGGGACCCAGGAGTCGTCCCCTGACACATATCCATACATACCTGATCTGACCTGACTCCTGCACCAACTCCAGAGTCCCACTTCACCCATGCCCTGGCCAGCCTCCAAGAGTCTACTCTACCTCTGGCCTGACATCACTTCCATCTCCCAACTCCCACCCCACTTCTCCACTAAGGTACTACCTTCTGTTCTGTCTCCATACCCTGACCTCAGACACCATGCTGTACCTCTGTCTCCAAGATTTCTGTCTTAGCCCTGACCTCAGACTTTGACCTCACCTCCACTGCACAGGTGACCTCATTTTATTCAATCACCTTTCCCAATATCCTTTTGGACTCCCAACTCTGCCTCTGTAACCTCTGTTACCCCTGGACCTCACAGATGCACCACGGACCCTGCAGTTTACTGCATTGTCCCATTCACTCTCACCTTTCTCCCTTACTCCTATTTGGGCAACTGCTTCTTTTCATTCAACCAGTTAGAGCCATACACCCCACTCCCACCTCTCCTCCTGCTCCTCTGGGCCTGCACCCTCTTTACCCCCTCTCAGATGCACCATTGAGTCAAACCCTTGACCCTTGATGTTGTTTTTTTTCTTAGACCCCTTTGTCTCCATTCAGGCTCCTTGTCCCAATTCAGCCCCCTTTGTTTTCTCTGACCCTCCTTATATACAATGTACATAATTACTTGTAGCCTCAGTCTGAAAATTGACTTGAAACCCCACCCAATTTCCCTAGAGACTTTCCATTGTTAGCTCCACCAAAATTAATGACAAAACAGTAGTGGCACAGTGCTCCACCTGAGTTGCTGAGGCCAAGGTCCTCATGTATTAAGTCTCCATTCCACTTCTGGAACCATCCAAATCTGCCACCTTCTAACAAATAGAGCCACAATCACAGTCACAATAAGTGCTCACCCTGGGTGCATGGCCATATCTACACCAAATCTTCATGGATTTTGGCAATCAAACTGGCAATAATTTGAGAGAAATCAAGTGTTTCATGTAACCCAAATTTCTGTATTTTTTGAGAGCACAGTAAGCAGAATAAGTGCACATATAGTGAACCAGCTCATCCAAATTCCTTCATATAATCTGGGACTATTGCATCACAATGAGATACAGAAAAAAGCCTTAATTCATGTGACAAAAATGGTACCTACCACATAACATTTGATGGAGAATTGAAGGAGAGACAAATGGGGGGAGATTTGGTTGCGCCTTGCACACTCAAGCCATGTGCTGCTCAGTCATGACTCTCCAAGAAGAGTCAGGAATATTCATGGAGAGTTAGGAATATTCATGAAGGGTCATGAGCATTCATGTGCAGGTATGGGAATTTTTGGGCATGCTCATGAATTCCTGTGAAGAGTCATGACCATGCATGACCATGCATGGACATTCATGGACATTCATGGCTATGCATGAAGATTCATGATGCATGGCTTCATGACTCTTCATGAAGTCAGCAGTCATGAACCTTCATGAAGTTTCATGAAACAGCATGAAATTCATGAAAATTTTCATGAAGGTTCATGAAGGTTCATGAAGTGGATCACACTTTTTGATAGTACCTCCCCTGTCCACTCTGATTCCCACCTTTGGATCTGACCTCACCTTCTGCTCCTCCCAACTCTCCCCCACCAAACCTACAACCCCTGTTCTGTCCCATACCCTGACCTTGGACACTGATCATACCTCCACTCTGAGGTCCCATCTTGGTCCCAGACCTTGGACTTTGACTCCACCCTGGCTTAATGTCAGGGGCAGCTCCAAAAGTGGCAAAGTCCTGGCATGGGGGACTTGATGGGATGGGTATTGGCTATGCATAGCAGTGGTCCTGTCATGGGGTGAGCATCCCCGACCACTTGGTCTGAAGTGGGAAAGTGAGAAGAAGGCTGCTTCTTCTGTTCCCACCCCAGGTGCTATTATACATGTGGCTAAGGTCATGTGGAGGGAACCACATCATCCCTGCATGCAGCTGCACCTCTCTGGGTGTCTCCACAGGAGATCCCAGAGGTGGCCACTGTGTGGGTGGGGGTGTGCATGGTGGGTGTGGCGGTGGGGGCCGTGGCATTAGGGTGTAGTGGTACATAGAGAAAGGGGAAGTTGACCATAGAACAGAAATTGTTATAGAGCATGTAATTGTCCAGAAGCGGAGAAGGGACTCAGGAAAGGAGGGACCTTGGCCTCAGCAACTCAAGTGGAGCGCTGTGCTGTTGCTTTGTTGTCTAAGGTGGTCCTTAACTTCAGGTTAGCATGGGGAGTCTCTTGGGGGACAATCCAGTCAATTCTGGTTCTCTAGTCGTCAATTTCAGACTAGGGGTACAAGAAACTATGTACAGAGTGTATATATAATAATACAGGAGTGGAGTCAGAGGACAAAGGGAACTGGAAGGAGACAAAGGGGGACTGGATGAGGGAACAACCCCAAGGGTCAAGGGTTGGAACTCTATGGTGCTTCCCAAAAGGGCAAGGCCAAGAGGGGAAGGAGTGGAGTGAGTTGTATGGATATGACAGAAATAGAGAGAAAGAGGAAAGAGGAAAGAGGAGTGGGGAGTGATGGTGGGGGAAGCAGAGTAGGGGAGGGTGGCACGGGGGTCAGGCAGGGTATGCCCTGACATCACCCCCCCTAAGCTGCTTTGCCTCGAAGCAGCCAGGTGGTTCTCCTTTTCTCTCCCTGGGGCATGGGGGTGCATTCAATGGAACTCCTCAACTAGGTCAGAGGCATGGGTCAGGTGGTCATGTGCAAGCCATTGGTTTTCCGAGTGCGGCCAGCCTGTATACTTTACCAAGTACCAGAGTTTTCGGTGTAGCCATTTAGAGCCCAGGATTTTCTCAACCTCATACTCCTCTTCTCCATCTACAAGGTCTGGGCCTGGGTGGGGGTCAGCAGGCTGTTCCACGATCTTGTCAGGGTGGTTGTCAGGGCACGTCTTCGGGTCACTAGCGTAAGTAGCACATTGCCACATGACCTGCATTCCCATCAACTTCTTCTTTTCGCTTCTTGATCTCCGGTTTGATCCGGTCTGCAGCTGTCAGTTATGACACTGCATGATCTTCTATCTTCTTTGATCCGTTGCTACCGGTTATTAGTTAGTTGCCTGATAGCCGCCTCTATCGTGTACATAAGACCTTGCGCTGGCATGGGCATGTCCCCCAGCTTTGATATCAACTAGGTTTCTGGGGCCTTCTTCGTTGCAAGCATGCATGACCCTGACAGCGGTGCAGCCTAATGTTCGTCATGGATACAACTTGGTGGATCCCTCTTTGTTGGGCAGTGAGCCAGAGTTTGACGGCAGTGGGGGAGACAACTTTAACAATTGTGAAGGGGCCGGTCCATTTATGGTCCAGCTTCTTGGTTGGGTGGTTGGTTGTGTAATTCTGGGTGCTGAGCCAGACTCGGTCGCCTTCTTGGTACATAGGGGCCACCTCGTGGTTCCAGTCATAGTAGTGGGCCATCTTGTCCACCATGTGCTCTAGCACTGCTTTCGCCTCCTCCTGCATCTTCATCATCCTCAATGAGAAGGCGTCAGCAGCTTCTACCTCGGATGTGCGTGTGGGCTCCATCCCCATCCTGGGGTGTTGGCCAGTATCAAGCTTGAAGGGGGTCCGGCAGGTGGAGGAGTGGATGTGGCTATTGTAGGTGAATTCCGCTAGCGGGAGCCAGTCTGCCCAGTCATCTTGGCTGACGAATACCCAGAGGTAGGCCTCTACCTCTTGGTTTACTCGCTCCATCTGCCCATCTGTCTGGGGGTGGTAGGGTGTCGAAGGGGTGAGCTTGACACCAAGGAGGTCCATGAGTTCTTTCGAGAAACATGAGACAAAGGCACTCCCTCTGTCACTGAGGATTTCTTCAGGGAGACTGTGGTGCTTCCAGATGTGTTCAAGGAAAAGCCACACAATTCCTGCTGAGTCCATGTCAGGGCACACACCCTGACTAGCCCAGACCCAGACCCGCATCCAGACCCACATGTGTGCTCCACCCCGCATGCTCCATGCACCGCATGCTCCAGGCCCGGTTCCTATTCCTCATGTGACTTCCGGGTATCCCCAGAAGTTTCCTGATATTGTGGCCACTGTGGGAAGATGAGAAGTTAGCTTCCTTCTCATCTCCTTACCCACAGTAGGTTGTGCCCTGGATAGGGCTGGTTACACCATAGGGCTGTGGACCATAGGGGAGGGTCATGGGGACCTGGGAGTCATCCCCTGACAGTCCACCATCATCACAATTGGGATCGCATGGATGCATTTGGATAGGTGATCCACTACAACCAGAACAGCATTGTAGCCCTTCAACTTGGGGAGTTCTCCAATCATGTCCACTGAGATCACTTGCCAGCGGCGGGCAGGGATCTTGTTCAGGATGAGCTTCCCCACTTTACGAGAGGGGAAGGATTTGACACAGTTGCAGGTGTTGCACCCGCAGACATACTGCCTGACATACTCTGCCATCCATGGCCACCAGTAGTCATGGGAGACGAGTTCCAGGGTTTTCCACCACCCTGGGTGCCCCATTGCCCATGTGTTGTGGTGTAACTGCACCAGGTCATGGTGGAGCTGCAGGTCTTTCGGGACATATACCTTTCCTCTGTACAGAACCAGCTCTCCCTGCTTCTCCCACTCGTCTGACCTCAGCATGCCCTCTCCTAGTTCTTGCATTGCCTTCACCACCTTCTCATCCAGGTCCTTCACCCTGCTGATCCTCTCAAGGATAGTCATCTCTTTGCCTTCCACCAAGACTGCCTCCACCACACAGGCCTCAAACCAAGTGGGTTGGAGGAGAGTCAGCCCGTTGTTATCGTCCTTACCTTTCAGGTGGTCAGCATGGTGTGAGAGTGCATCGGGTTTCCCCATGAGTTTCCCTGGGCAGTGGATGAGGGTGAAGTGGAATTGGGAGAGGAAGAGTGACCACCATGCCTGGCACTGGTTCAGGCATTGTGCAGTGTGGAAATACCCTAGGTTGCAGTGGTCGGTGTAGATGTCGACTTTCTCCTCCGCTCCCTGTAGGAAATGCTGCCACTCCTCGAGGGCGTGCACTAGGGCTCCTAGCAGATTGGATGATCTGCAGATATCCGCAACCACATCTGGAAATTCACGGATCCGGTGTTGGATTTTCAGAGGAAAATATCTGCGGTTTTTAATCCGCAGATTTGCGGATTATCTGCAGTTTTATCACATGATTTATTGCTTGCAGATATGCAGGAGATCTGAGGCAAATAAGGGTGAAATTCCCCATATTTGCTGTAACTCCTACTCTACTGTGGCTTTTGAGAGGATAATATCCACGGTTTCTAGTCCGCAGATAGGTGGATTGTCCATGGATTAAATATATCCCACTTTCCTAGATACCCCTCCTATGTTACCATATTTTCTCCCAATTTTTTCAAGTCCTATCTAACCACCCAGGCCCGTTATTTCCAAATTTGGCATCTGACACCCATCTTTTGTGCCATTTTCCCCATATCTCTGTCAGTTCTCCACCAATATGGACATATTTGGTATTGTTAAAAAGCTCTCATCAGGGCCGTTCTAACAAAATATAATTTTGGAACGTATTATCCATAATCTGCGGTTGATCCGCATATCCGTGGATTTCTAACCACCGGATACGGTTTTTGTTTCAAACCTCTAAAAATCCGCAGATTCTGATCCGGATCCGGACTGATCTGATCCGCTAGGAGCCCTAGCATGCACTATTGCAAGCATCTCCTTGTCATACCTCATAGTTACGCTCCACATCCATGAAACTCTTGGACATGAAGGCTATGGGGTGGAACTCTCTGTCCATTTGCAGCTGGGATAGGACTGCACCAGTTGCAAAGTTAGAGGCATTGCACTCGAGTTTGAAGCGACCTGTATTGGCAGGGAAGGCGAGAACTGGGGTGGAGGTGACAGTGTCTTTGAGGGTGCAGAATGCATGGTCTTCGCCTGGTCCCCAGACCCATGCCTTAGTTTTGCAGGTCAGTGCATGGGGGGGCAGGCTGTCTTGAAGAAGTCCTTGATGAACCGGTGATAGAAGTTGACAAACCCCAAGAAGGACTGTACTTCTTTGACATTGGCCAATTGAGAACTCCACAGACTTTCACAGGGTCCATCGCGACACTTCCCTCAGAGATGATGAGGCCAAGGTACTCGATCTGCTTCCACTTGAACTTACACTTCTCCAGCTTCGAGAAGAGCCTCCACTTCTGCAGCGTCTCCAGGACCTCTTGGACAACCCTCCAGTGCTCCTCCAGGGTGGCAGTGAAGATCAAGATGTCGTCCATGTAGCAGATAATGACCTCTCGATCGATGAAGTCTTGGAGAATTGTCAGGGACCGGTCCGGGGTCGAGAGCGTCCGGGTATATTGCCTGGCGCTGAGGGCCCGGTGGGGTGTGAAGCAGGCGCATACGGTAACAAGTCCGGCGCAGGCAGATGTCCCCGAAGTGGGAATGGTGTTAATTATCATTAGAAGGAAAACTAAGCTACTTACCTGAAGTGGGAATGGTTGTCAGGGCACACCCGCCTGACCCGCCTCCACCCGGACCCACCTCACCCGGTACCCCTTCTCCCACCCTGCACCCTTCCTTCATATCCCTTCCCCTCTATCCCTCTCCCACTTCTATTTCTATTCCTATTTCTATTTCTATTTCACACGGATGACCTTTCCCTTATATCTATGTATTATTGACCTGCCCGCGATGCGCACACGACATGCCTAGCCCCGGATGACCCCGGACGGCTCTAGGGCGCAACCTAGTGCACGCGTGTGCAGCATACGCCCTTGGGATCCCCCACAGGGACACCCGGGTGACCGCGGCTGTATGCAGGGTGACGTGGCGGACCTCATGTGACCCAAGCCGCATGTATATAAACACACCTGGGGTGGGAACCGAAGAAGTAACCTTCTTCTCAACATTCCCACTTCAGTCTAAGTGGCCAGGGATCGCTGTCCCGCATCGGGCCTGCCAGTACGCATGCCCGATCTACCCCCCATGAGGTCCTCAGCACCGGACGCTATGCCCGGACCGCCTCGACCCCGGACACATCCCTGACAATGGTGAGAAGAAGACTGCTTCTCTGGTTCCCACCCCAGGTATGTTTATATACATGGTGCTTAGGTCACATGAGAGTTGCCACGTCATCCCCATGCACAGCCCCAGCCACCCGGGTATTCCCATGGGGGATCCCGAAGGGATCCGCTGCAGGCACGTGTGCTGGGCGTACCCAGGGTCGTCTGGAGCGTCCGGGGCTGGGTGCATCGTGCATGGGTCGCAGGCGGGTTAGTAGTACATCGATCAAGGAAAGTCGTCCGTGTAAATAGAAATAGGAAGAATAGAGAATGAGACAGAGGAGAAATAAGAAGAGGGGGAAGTGGAGGGAGGAGGAGACAGGAAGGGGAAGAAGGGGTAGCGGTGGGGTGGAGCCAGGTGGAGCTGGGTGAGGCGGGTGTGCCCTGACATCACCCCCCCTTAAGCTGCTTTGCCTCGAAGTGGCCAGAGGGTTTTCCCTTTCCCTCCCTGGGGCGTGGGGGTGTGTCTGGTGGAACTCCTTAATTCGGTCGGGGGCATGGGTTAGTTGGTCGCGGGGAAGCCATTCATTTTCTGAGTCCGGCCAGCCGGTGAATTTTACCAAATACCAAAGTCTCCGGTGTAGCCACTTGGAGTCCAATATTTTCTCCACCTCATATTCCTCCTTTCCATCTACGAGTTCTGGACCTGGGCGGGGGTCGGGAGGTCGTTCTGCAATCTCGTCTGGGCGGTGCGGTCTGATGTTCGTCACAGACACGACTGGGTGGACTCCCTTTTGTTGTGTGGTGAGTTGGAGTTTGACAGCGGCTGGGGAGACGACTTTAATAATCTTGAAGGGGCCTAGCCATTTGTGGTCCAACTTCTTGGTCGGCTGGTCCGTTGTGTAGTTCTGGGCGCTAAGCCAGACCTGGTCGCCCTCTTGGTACTTTGGGGCTGCCTCACGGTCTTGGTCATAATAGCGGGCCATCTCGTCCGCTGCGTGTTCCAGCGCTGCTTTCGCCTCTTCCTGCATTTTCATCATCCTAGACGAGAAGGCATCTGCAGCTTCCACTTCAGACGTGCATGTGGGTTCCATCCCCATCCTGGGGTGCTGCCCGGTATCGAGTTCGAAGGGGGTCCAGCAGGTGGAGGAGTGGACGCGGTTGTTGTGGGCAAACTCTGCCAAGGGT
Organism: Cantharellus anzutake; assembly: GCF_015039405.1. Classification (NCBI taxonomy): domain Eukaryota; kingdom Fungi; phylum Basidiomycota; class Agaricomycetes; order Cantharellales; family Hydnaceae; genus Cantharellus; species Cantharellus anzutake. The sequence goes on along the minus strand of NW_024067392.1, from coordinate 1,879 downwards.
AGCCAGTCCGCCCAGTCGTCCTGGCGGTGGTTGACGAATACCCGGAGGTAGGCCTCGATCTCCTGGTTAACTCACTCTGTCTGTCCATCCGTCTGGGGTGGTAGGGTGTCGAGGGGGTCAGCTTCACTCCTAGGAGGTCCACAAGCTCTCTCGAGAAGCGGGAGATGAAGGCGCTCCCTCTATCGCTGAGGATCTCTTCCGGGAGCCCATGGTGTTTCCAGACATGGTCCAGGAAGAGCCGCGCGATACCAGCCGAGTCCACTGATGTCGTGGTGGGGATCGCGTGGATACGCTTGGACAGGCGGTCCACTACGACTAGGATGGCATTGTAGCCCTTCAACTCGGGGAGTTCTCCCACCATGTCTACTGAGATCACCTGCCAGCGGTGGGTAGGGATCTTGTTTGGGGTGAGCTTTCCCACTTTGCGCGTGGGGAAGGGCTTGACGCGGTTGCAGGTGTCGCACCTGCGTACGTATCGCCCGACGTACTCTGCCATCCGGGGCCACCAGTAGTCACAGGAGACGAGTTCCAGGGTTTTCCATCGCCCCGGGTGCCCTGTCGCCCGTGCATCGTGGTGTAGCTGTACCAGATCATGGCGGAGTTGAGGGTCCTTCGGGACATACACCCTCCCCCGGTAGAGAACCAGCTCTCCTTGCTTCTCCCATTCGTCCGACCTGAGTGTTCCCTCTCCTAACTCTCGCATAGCTTTCACCACCCTCTCATCATGGTCCTTTGCCCCACGTATCCTCTCCAGTATACCTGCCTCTTCACCTTCTACTGAGATCGCCTCCATCCCCCGGGCTTCGAACCAAGCCGGTTGAAGGAGCGTCAGCCCTTCATTGTCGTCCTTCCCTCTCGGGTGGTCTGAACGGCGGGAGAGTGCGTCAGGTTTCCCCATGAGTTTCCCCGGGCGGTGGACGAGGGTGAAGTAGAAGCGGGAGAGGAAGAGGGACCATTGTGCTTGGCACCAGTTCAGCCTTTGAGCCGTCCGGAAATACCCAGGTTACAGTGATCCGTGTAAACCTCGACCCTCTCTTGGGCGCCCTCCAGGAAGTGTCTGCATTCTTCGAGAGCTCGAATGATCGCAAGCATCTCCTTGTTGTATATTTCGTAGTTGCGTTCTACGTCCGTGAAGCTTTTGGACATGAATGCTACCGGGTGGAACTCTCCGTCCGGCTGGAGTTGGGAGAGGACCGCACCGGTCGCGAAATTGGAGGCGTCACACTCGAGCCTGAAGCGCCCGGAATCAGTGGGGAAGGAGAGGACAGGGGCAGTGGTGATGGCTTCCTTCAGAGCATGGAAGGCCAGATCCTCGTCCGGGCCCCAGCTCCAAACCTTGGTCTTCCGGGTGAGCGCATGGAGTGGGCGTGCCTTCTCTGAGAAGTCCTTGATGAACCGGTGATAGAAGTTCACGAACCCTAGGAAGGACTGCACCTCCTTCACCTTGGTCGGAACTGGCCAGTCAAGAACTCCCGGACCTTTACAGGGTCCATTGCCACGCTACCTTTGGAAATGACAAGCCTAAGTAGTCGATCCGTGTCCGCTCGAACTTACATTCTCGGGCTTCAGGAAGAGCTTCCTCCTCCGCAGCGTCTCCAAGACTTCTCATACTACCCTCCGGTGTTCCTCTAGGGTAGCAGTGAAGATGAGGATGTCATCCATGTAACAGATGACAACCTCTTGGTCGATGAAATCCCGAAGGATGTTGTTCATCATGGTTTGGAAAGTCGCGGGCGAGTTGCACAACCGAAGAACATCACCAGGGGCTCGAACAGCCCTTGGTTGTCGCGAACGTGCCTTCCACTCGTCACCATCTTTGATCGGACATTGTTGAACCCCAGCGCAGTCTAGTGCAGAGAAGTACTTAGCACTGCGGAGG
>NW_024067391.1:0-38746 GCF_015039405.1 Cantharellus anzutake | reverse complement strand
AACCCTCTTTCATTCTTCACCGACCCCCTCTCTTCCACCCCTAGCCAACCCCAACCCGCTCGCAATCCCTTTCCCACCTTCAAACCACCCCAAATGCCCACCATAAGGCGTGACCACGTTGACAGCCGAATTTCCCATCGCTTCCGATCTCCTTTATAGAATTTTCAATCGTCCCCCACGTTGAACGCCGAGAAATGCGTCCTCTTATGAGTCGTAGAACTGGCATAATAGTGATCGGCTGATGCGAAGGGTACTTGGGTGATGTCCCTCCATGAATCGCCTGATGTGATGATCGAAATCTCTCAGAGTGGGTGCCAACTTGGAAAGAGTTTCGAAGTGGCCTTGGAGGAAGAGGTTCCCGCCCACTGCTTTGGTGCAGATGTTGCGGTACAGGATCACTTTCCGACAGCCACTGTCGAGGCTCGTTCCATGGCTAGAATGGGAGAAAAAAATGTTTTCCGGGGAACGGTGCGGTAGAATGGCTACCTACATTCCCAAAAACATAGACATTCGACAACGCACACTTATCGCCCTCTTCCTCGACATACAACGACAATACATTCGCTCTCAACGAGAACCCAAGCTCCAACAATGATGCTTCGGGTTGCATTTAGTGAGGATAAAGAATAGTGGATCGGATATCTTCCGTATGGGGTCCCCGTGGAGTTGGGCCGTCATAAGGGGACGCGGGCGCCTTATTGTGTTTCAAAAGCGCAAGTGCCCCATTTCGTTTCGAGAGATATTTGGTGGAGTGAGTGAGAACGAATGGTATGTGGATTAGCAAGTGGCTCCGATCACGAACGAAAAAAAAAAGAGAGAGAGAAATGTGTAAAAGGAAGGCGGAACTCACATCCTCTTAAACAACTCCGCGATATCCTAATCCTCCTTCCTCCTTGGTGCACAAGTGCTAGAGAGGTCTCGAATAAAAAGTCTAGACCACTGTCGGATTCACAATCGATAGAGTGATGACGACGCATTGGATGTTACGAAGTGAAAGGTTGAGAGCCCAAGTGAGATCGTTGTTATGCCGGTCAATCAGGGGTTGTCTCCGCGACCATCGCAGCTGCTGTTGACATGACACAGGTCTGATGGTTAGGTCGATACTAGATAGACTATCAGTTCCTGAACCACGAAACTGACCCGCCAGAGATGCCGCCCATAAAAATACAGGTAAGCCAAGTTACTCCGAGTACGTGTTCGGTTCATAGAAAACGTCATCATCACGTCATCATCATTATACCCATTCAGAGTCCGGAAAGGGACCCCATCAACAAACTTGCAGGAACCGCGTGGCTTGGCACCACGCGCACCGAAATTGCTAATCGGAGCTCGCCGTCCGAGGCACCTGCACAATTGCAATTCGCAGCAAACTTGTGCTTCAGTCTATTAGCACCTCTGAACCAGTTCATATTTAAATCACCTAGTGAGTGCAGGCTCCTGTTTTCTTTATAGCGATGCAAAGACTATGTATGCGGGCCTGGGTTTGTCGCTGCAGTCCCAGCTCAGATCATACCTTCACCAAGGGTTCAGTATGCATGTTCTCCCATAGTTATAGCTCATGTCGCCAGTTCTTGGGCATGGCCGCATGGGTGAAAATAGCCACCGCAAAAGGCAGCATTCAATTCGTGGGCAAATCCATTCAGTTCTGCGAATGAGCTTGGATATTATCACCATTGGGTCGTTGTTGCGTCTATGAGCGGCCTGCTTTTTGCCTGCATCGAGCTAGGCTAAATAAACATTTTATCAGTGTCACTGCGTGGCGAACGCCATGTGACGAATTTCAGTACATATTTCCTTTTGTGGTCGGGTTTTCTAGGTTTTCTCCATCACACCCCATCAGCACATGGGTCAAGCATCATAGTCAGCGGGAAACATCGATTTCGAGTTCTAGTTGGCTTGTCGATTAGTCACTTGGAGGCCAGACTGCACGTGCCCGATAACTCACGATTAAACCTCTCCTTTTCACTATCTACAAGCACACAATGCGCGACCTGCTATGCTTCGTCATCAACCACGTCTTCATGCCTCCTAGGCTACCCCAGGAGACCGATGACAGCTCAAAGCACACGGAATTTCTTCTGTTGACTGTTCGCAAGTCCATAGAGCTTCATAGGCGGCAGTTTGCTATAGCTGAGCATCAAGTAATGTGGGGCTCTTTGTTGAGGATGGTGGATATCTTGCGACGAATTAATGAGTGCCAAGAGGTCGGAATTAGCGAATGTATCGAAAGAATGAGTCCCGGAGGTAAGGAGTCCACTTTAACTTCAAGTTGGAATGGCAGCCACCACATACTTACATGAATACAGAAACTATTGCCATCCTTATTCGTGCACAAAACGCCGGTGTGATCATCCGTTGTGGCGGGAAAGAAACAACATTCGAGAGTTTCGAAGTCTCTTCAAGGAATCAAGACGTGATGGGCTGTACAAGAAAGCTTTTGCGATCCTTTCCTGGCCCTGCTATCACTGTTCGTAATGATATCGCGTGCGACCCGGCTTTTCTCAAGGAATTGGCTGCGTTCCTGACTCAGATGGACGCTGAATCGCTGGAAGACGCTCAAATAATGACTAGGAAGGCGAGAAGCAATGTCATTGAAGAGCGCGACACGACCCATCCTCGGTATATTACCGAATTGTTGACCGGGATACTTTGTGGTCTAGGACAGCCTGCGGACGTCTCCCGCATCCGGAAGAGGACGTCGGATGATGTCTTATGGGATAAAACTTCACTCCCATGGAGACGTAGTCCTCTCTGGCTCGTTGTTCGTGTCGCCTTGCAAACTACAATTCATCGAGAAACTTTGAGCACCAACGAATACAAGCGCTTTATGGTGCTCCTTCTAGCTGATATTTTGCATCTCTCTGTCAAGAACCGTCTACCAGGTGACATTCTTCATTGCATGCGTGCCAAACTTAGCCGTCGGCTCTTTAAAATCCGGTCCTGGGTAGATTCAGCTCTTGTTACATATGTGCACGAAGTTGTTCTTGATACAGAATGGCTGCTCCAGGATCGATGGAAAGCCGTTCAAGACGCGCAGATGAGAACACCAATATGGGCGCCAGATGAGTTGGACGTGATTGGGGATACTGAACTCACCCTGAAAAATTCCATGGCTCATATCATCGCTGCGCTCGTCCCGGCAGTAACCACTGATACCACTCGCAACACTGCGTTCATCCCGGATCATCATCGACGACTGCCTGGTTTTCTCTTCGAATTCATCCCCCAGGATCTTCCGCCAGCGGTAAAAGCAAATGGATCTATCGCGCTATGGGATTTTGAGCGTTCTGTACAAGATCATATCGATCTGTGGGTGCGTTCTCAGATGTACTCCATCAGCGAAAACGCCTGCGACACACTTTCCAATTGCATGACGACATATGCCGAAAACGCGGCAAGGCTGTACGCCGGGGTTCCCGAGCAACAGTCCATCATGCTGCTCACTCTTTTCGAGCTTTGGAGGGCACTTGATATGTTGGCCGTGGCAAGCTGTCCCCTTTTGAAGGATTATTCTCCTGAAGTTCCTCCAACTCTATATGAGGCTCTTCTGCTTAGGAAATCCAAATCGTTGGAGCGGATTTCAATGTTCCAAGCATATCTCCGCAAGCGCTATCGCGAAGCTAGCGGCGACCCTCGATCGATCTTCTCGGAATCAATCAATGAGGATATCTTTGCAGTTAAATTTTTCGACTCATCTCCGTCGCTTCAGGAAGTAAGGTGCCGTATAGAGGCGCAAGCGACTGCGAAGCGGGATGAAAAGCTCCGCGAGCTGAGCTTGTTGAATCTCGAATACGAGGAAAAAATGGAACTGGCTGGTACGATTTTGAAGATATATATATGTATAACCATGAGGCTGATCTTGGTCTGCAGACTCTCTTGATCATAGCGACTTCATCACGCGTCGCGGCTATGTAGTGCATGACCGTTATTGCCAAAAATGCAAATGTGAACGACAGGCCAGAGCACTCAAGATAGATATTCACGAATGGCCACTCCCAGAGGATGAGATACGAGCCAAAATGGTCGTGTTCGAGCTCGCAGGCCCTCGGGTTTTTAAGACTTGGAGAACAACTACTTACTGGCTCCTCCGTGACATTTGCACACCTCCTCTCTCGTCGGTGGAAGCTCACCCGTCTATGACGCTGGAACACTATGCTAATCTCAATCATCTCTCTGGATATCTTGTTTCTGGTTCTCGGCGTCGGATCTCGTTGGCATCTCAGGAGAAGTCCTTTCTGACCTCTCATTACAACCATGTGAAAATCCCGGCAAGCGAAGAAGATGTCTGTCTTCGGAATGCGCTATCATATCGACTATATGACGAACACCACAACACGTGGGTCCATCCCCCATCTTGGGACTGTGGTCTCCATCATAAAACGTCCATACCGATATCGCAACGGTCACCCTATGCTTCCTTGGAGCACTTTGCACATCGGACTTCTCACACTTCAAACGAGGTTCTTGCAAGCCAGCATAGATGTCCACCTTCGCTCAACTTGCATGAATTCATAGCATTTGGGTCGTTGCGCGCTGGAGCCCGCTTGCAGTGGTATAACATTGTTCGAGAGATTGCCTCAGGGAATCTCAGTCTTCATCGTGAAGAGGTTTATGACCTGATATCACAGGCTGCTTGCCAAATAGGATGTCTTTCTAATGGTGGTCTCTGGGAATTTCATGAGGAGTTGCGAAATCCCTCATTCGGTGACGTGTTGCTAGGCGTCCTTGATCAGCTGGGGACGGACATCGAAGGAAACTGGCTCCACAGCGTCACAGCACTGTCTATCACCACACTTGCCTCTCGGCTGCTGGCTTCAGCCTCCACAGGAACATCGATCATTTCCAAAACGTATAGTACACTGCGGAAGATCCGAAAGATCACGTTGGGCTGGTTGCGGGATCTCATGACACTTGAGTCAGAGGCTCAAGATGATTTGGAACGGAACAAGTATCAAGCAGCAATATGTCGAATAGCTGCAACCTGCAGAAGCACGTTTGACGTTGATTCGTGCCATGTCCCTTCACTCCTTCAGAGTTCGAAGGATGTGGCCACTTTCATTGAATGTGCTATCATCGTCAACATCCATTCTCCGCAGGTGACTTCCGCGAATGCAGACCCTCATTTGCACCGATTGCTTCTCCAAGATCAGTGCTTGTCTTGCAATATGGAAGGCTTCCTCATTGCCCGTATCCAGGCCTGGGAACCCATGAAAGGCATTAATAGCGCGGTGGCGAACATTTGGAACGGATTCGACTTGACATGTCGCTGGACAAGGCTACCAGAACCTAATGATCGCTGGTTGACCACCACCACCACCATAGCCGGTCAACGCCGACAGGAGGTTCATCTCAATATATTGAGTGGTTCTTTACTGATTGACGGGAAACCACTCGGTCGATTGCCACCTGAAATTGTGGGACACTCGACGTATATAGAACTTTTTGGCGCAGTACGGCAGCATTCTTCCACTATAATAACAGGACCCGTAGATTTACGTTCCAATTTTACAGAAAAACCTTGCCGTCGTACCATCGAACATGGAGGACATGGATTATGCGACCAAAGTCAGTTTATCCCGTGGTTCCGCAACCGGAACTCAAGAGGAAGAAGACGGCCACCAGGTTGGTTAAAAATAAGGAATTCACGAAATTACCCTCCACTGATGGTTACTGTCAAACAGATAATTCACTTTGCATGGCGGGATGGAAAACTCGTTCTGCGAAGCAGATCCCGCATGCTTGATGGGAAGGATGGTCGGGTCTGGGAGTTGCTACCACGTGAAATCTTCAGAAATGATCTTCCGTCTACACTGATCGACGATCACTTTCATTGGTTGGAGCCATCCACTCGCCAGGTTGAGCTGCGATCGAAGGAAGCACCTTGGACGTCATCTCGAGTAAATTGGCATCTACGTCTTACTCGGCACTCCACATGGGTTCTGGTTAGACAACCTTCTATTACACTCATTGACTGTCAAAGTCACACGGCAGAAATGATTTGTGTCATCCTTCGTTCACTTGAAGCTCCGAACAATGTTCTCATCACAAGCTCGCCAACACACGAACTTCTGGTCGATCTTCCCCGGTTCCAGCTTTCTTTCGCCCTGAAAGGTGGAAGGCTCTGTTCGCTCAACTTCCCCGGCTTCGAAGTTGATGAGAACCAATCTACAGGCACAATGCTAGGTCTTCAGAGCCAACTTGTTCTGCGCCAGAGTGAGGATCTCGCGAACAGCGTGGAGCTTAGTTACTCCAGGCGTGTCATCATCCCGATGGGAGATATATCCATCACACGAGATGATGACCATGTTGCTGTTACCATTAAACACTCGGGGTCACGTCGAGTCGAGTATTATGACTATGACGTAGATACCCTACTTGGCCGTTTGGTTGGAAATGGAAGTTTATCCAGCGCATTGTTTCAGTCGTACCTTCATGCTATTACCAGTTATTGTCTACCTGATCCCCTCACGTCATTGTCTGGAACTGAGGAGGCCCTTCGAATCCTTCGCTCAGCGCGTTGTAAATCGTTTCAAAGCCTCAATGGCCAAGAGCGTGGTCTTCTACATCAGTTGTCGACATTAACGCCATCAAGGGATTGGTATCCTTCCCACTTGTGGGTGATGCAACAGGCCATTTGGGATGGAAAACTTAATCCGATTGTCCAGCATGATGCTTTCTGGAGCGAGGTACAATCTATACTTGAATGGGGGAATCAAATGCATGTTTTCCATCAGGACGTGCCGATTGGGAACTCGAAAGACAGACGCCATATGAGAGAGCTTCATCTGCTATCCCGTGCCGGGTACCGCAATGCGGCCTGGCATGGTCCTGGCATATCGTCGGACGTATCAGGTGAAGATTCAGTGTATGAATCTCGGGATGACGTCGGTGGGCTCGACTTTGCTCGTGTTCGTGATGCCTCGAATGTCTCTAGCTTGGTATATCGTGGTCCTTTTCACCTCAAGACAACAAAAAATTTGTTATCTCAGATTCAATCGTGGAGGGAGGAGATCAGGGGGTATTCCACCAATGACGTGTCGGGTGTCCGTCTAGGATACAACAAGGAATGGCTCTCCTTCAACATGCCAGACACTTGGGTTCCCTTATACAATGCTTGTCGATCAGCTGGGTGGGAAATAGTCCGGTTTAAATTGGTTTTTAGCCTCTCGGCGATCGAATACTCTCGTCACCCATGCAAAGATCTAATCCCTGCCTTTCTTGCGTTTGCGCGCTACCCTGAATTCCGTGTCATAGATCCGCCGCCGTGGCAACGATACAAATTCAGTGAGGGTTGGACACCAGATCCAGGACTTCTCCATGCTGCGGTCGCGAAGTGTGTCCTTCCCTTTCAGGAAACCACCAATCCTTTAGTTCGCGATGTTGTTCGAATCGAACGACGAAAGAAATACGATGCCCAAGTATCATCTCAAGTTTGGTCCTTCGTTGCAGATCTGGTTAGTCAGTGGGAGATCGGTGGACCCACAGATACGCCAACAATACCACGTGTGCGGGGTGACGGCGAATGGCTAATTAGTCCGTCACTTGCCATGGTCAGAGTGACCGAATTGTTCGAACTATGGTTCAGGAATTCGGAACTGCATGATCACATCCAGGCAGTTCAGACGGTCTTGGACAGGCACTGGACTTCGGACACTCTGGTGCTGCCTACTTACTCTTTTTGAGCCTCCCCACCGCTGGGAGAAGTGCGCACATCCTTTGTATCATACCGCGATGTTTTTCTTCGGGAGTCTCCAATTCTGGCGCCCACACCCTCCCCTCCTAGAGCAATGAAATTGTCGGCAGCCAAACCATTTTCGGTACATGATAGTCTCAGGATTCTCATCTCGAATCTCCGCTCAGCTGAAAGTCCCCTGTTTCGAGAGTATGGGAACGATCTCGAGGTGAGTAGGGAAGCGTTGCAACATGACGCTGAAACCAGCGCCGAGTGGGTGGAAATCCTTCGAGAAGTCCTTGATCACAGTCACCAGACGTATCGCACATATCTCTCCCATATCTTAGAGCAAATCGAACGGGTAATCAATCCAGATCCTCAGTTCGAGGCCCCAGAGGAAGTCATGCATGTAGCAGGGCTGTGGCCGAAGACCAGTATACGTTCTTTGCTGCACCACTTATCATTCTCATCGCGCTCAAAAGTTAGCCTTTCCCCTGATTGGGAAAATACTCTTGTCTGCCTTGCCCAGTCCATACTGCTTTTGCAGCAGTCGGAGAGATTGATGAGATCAAGACACAACACCGATGATTTCCTAAGGGAATGTCAGAATTATACTGACTTACATGACACTTCGGACAGACTGGACTGGCTGCTTGTTCAGGTGAGTGTGGCATTTTTTTCCTTCACTGTAGATGACGGCATTGACTTTGTGAGCGTCTTAGATTGACTCGAACTTCCTTATCCGCTCACTTCAAGTTGATGTTGCGCGTAACATGATGTCTCCCTGCCCACAGGACAACACTATCCTTCAACTCAATATGGGGGAGGGAAAATCGTCCGTTATTGTTCCACTGATTGCCGCATCTTTGGCGGACGGACAAAAACTGGTCAGAATCATTGTGCTCAAACCCTTAGCAAACCAAATGTTTCAGTTACTTGTCCGACGTTTGAGTGGCCTGGCCAATCGACGTGTATATTACATGCCCTTCTCCCGCACGATTTCGGTGGATGAGAACCACTTGTCCTTATTTCAAAGGATCTACCACGAGTGCATGCAGGCGGGCGGAATACTGGTCATGCAGCCTGAACACGTCCTGTCATTCAAACTCATGGGTACATACCGACAACTCTCGGCTGTCATGGACGAGAAGACGCCAAATGCGATGCTGACACTGCAACAATGGCTAGATTCGAACGTTAGGGACATTTTGGACGAGAGCGATGAGATTCTAGCGGTCAAATACCAACTCGTCTACACTGTCGGAGCTCAGCAGCCTCTAGACCATCATCCTGACCGATGGACTGTTGTGCAACATGTGTTTTCCATCTTGCGCAGCCACACCCAATTCATTGAGGAATTCCTTCCTCAAGGAGGCTTCGAGCTTGAACAACAAAGAGGCGGATGCTTCCCTCGTCTTCGCATCCTCAAAAGCGAGGCTGGCGTGCAGCTCATGAGTTCTCTTGTACATGGGATAATGTCGGGGAACTCTCCAGACTTGCCTTCGTTCAGGCTATTCCATGGGAGAGTGCGACAAGAAGCAGTGGCTTTCATCACAGAACGGAATCCTGGAGAACTTGATGAATTGCGAAATCACTGCCGCGGTGACAGCCGCCTATGGAACACTCTACTCCTGCTAAGAGGCCTTTTCGGCCAAGGAATACTTATATACGTCCTTGGTGAACGTAGGTGGAGAGTAGACTATGGGCTCGACCTCACACGGTCCCTTCTCGCGGTTCCGTATCGCGCAAAAGACGTGCCCGCTTTGAGGGCAGAGTTCAGTCACCCAGACGTCTGCATCTCCTTGACATGTCTTAGCTATTATTATGGTGGACTATCCTGTGATCAACTAGACACATGCTTCGAATTGCTCAGTCAACTAGAGGATCCTGTGGTGGAATATAGCAAGTGGATAAAAGAGAATTGCTTTGTGCCGAAGTCCCTCAGTGACTATAGCAGTTTTAATCCCAATGACCACAGACAAAGGATCAACCATCTATATCCAGCTTTCACGAGGAACCAAGAGACAATCAACTTCTTCCTCTCTCGGGTCGTTTTTCCAAGGGAAGCCAAGGCATTCCCGCAAAAACTTTCCACATCTGGCTGGGATATCGCTGAACGAAGACAGCATGTAACAACGGGTTTCAGTGGTACGAATGACAACCGCTATCTTCTTCCCACTTCTATCAGACAGGCCGATATTCCTGCGCAATTAAGCACAAATGCCAAGGTGTTAAATTTGATGCTCCAGCCCGAGAATAATTACCGAACTGCAGCCAGTAGCAAGTTTCTGGACCTCGTTATCAAGGAGACCCCCCAAATCCGAGTTCTGTTGGATGTGGGCGCCCAAATGTTGGAGTACTCCAACAAGGGCTTAGCATCGATATGGCTCTCGCAAATACCTGAGGGGGATGTAGATGCTGCGATCTTCTTCTCCGAAGATGATGAGATCCATGTTATTAAGCGCGACGGGGAAACAGAGCCGTTCACTTCATCCTCATACAGACGTCGACTTGATCGATGCCTTGTGTACCTCGATGATTCCCATACAAGAGGGACCGACTTGAAATTGCCCATTGATTATCGCGCAGCAGTTACATTAGGCCGGAAAGTAACAAAGGATAGACTGGTTCAAGGTGAGCTTCTCATTGAGATTCAATTGCATCAGCCGAGGCAGAGGCGCATGTATTCAGGATGTATGCGAATGCGCAGGCTGGGACAGGGGCAATCTGTCATATTCCTCGCGCCCCCCGATGTGGATCGCGCCATCCGCAAGGTGTCTGCAAAGGAAGATGGAGAACGAATCACTGCATACGATGTTCTTTTTTGGTCCATTAGTGAGACATGTGCAAGTCTACAGCGTCATAGCTGCCATTGGAGAGAGCAGGGCATTCATTACATCGATAGGCGATGCGCGTGGGAGGAGTTTTGGTCATCTGGAGCCAGCGAAGCCTCCAAACTAGAAAGATATTGGTTGCAACCCGAGTCGAAGTCCTTGGAGGAAATGTATGAGGCATCACCCTCTTCCGAGCAATTGGAGCGGGAGCCATCCCACCACCCCGGAGCCGACTGTCGAGAGATTGAGCAGAGGAGCCGCGTTTTCTTGTCTCCTACGGACAATGAGGTGGTGAGGATGGAAGAAGAGCAAGAACGTGAGGTAACACACGAACTTGAACGGGAGCGGCAAATTGAGAGACCATCAGCTTTGCTCCCTGCCTCTCATATCCTCCATCCTGATGTCGTTTCGTTCGTGCGGAGTGGCCAAATATCGCCAGATACATCCCCTGCTTTCATTCCACTCTTCTCCTCGGTCTCAATCCTTCCTCGGTCCTTCCAACAGGGCGCTAAATGGTCTAACGATCTTTTTGCAACTAGAGACTTCACTTCCACCATTCAAGGTACGAACGTCCAGGAAAACATCGAATTCCTTCGACCCGTCAATTGGATACTATCCAGTACCCGCAACTCGACGCTCGTGGTTTGCAGCCCTTTCGAAGTAAATAAATTGATCCCCGAAATTCGCCGTAGCCACAACACTACGTTACGCGTTTACTCTCCAAGAACGAGTCAGCCGATGAAGTCCTTTGATGATCTCGAATTTTACACGATCCCATCTTTACCAACGATGCAGACGCATCCCGAGAGGCTCACTATCTCACAGCTGGGTGTATTCTCCGGCCAGTTATACCTCAAGGACTTTGAAACATATCTTGAACTTTGCAATTTTTTGGGAGTTAACACTAGCCATGATGGGAGCAATGAGGTCGAAACACAGAGCGACGGTTTTATCCTTCCCAAAAATCGTACAGAGATGCGCTTGGTCTGTCCATTTGATAACAGCCCTCTGCCCTTTATCCACAGGCTCACGAGTCTCAGGAGGAAGGGTGAGTTTCCTGCCCAATTTCAAAGAATTGTTCTTCACAATAACATGAAACACCCTAGGGATACCCTATACTTCCACTCATCTTGGACGAATTGTTCATGGAGCATTCGTGCGACCAGAGGATTTTTGACGACAAATGTGCACAGTGCTCCCAGCTGCCTATCTTGCCCATCGACTTGTCTGGATGTATTGATAGATTTATGATTGTCGATTCCGGTATGATAGAAGATATTTTCTTTAAATAAGACCAACCGAATGGGGGTTAGACACGGGGGCTGAAAGTAGATCGAAAAGAATGCATATCAGACGCCAGACGCGAGGGATACTGATTAATGCATATGCTGATAGTGCTTGAAGTTGCCACGTTCGCTCGTTTCCTTTGTGAGTATCAATTCACTTGTCTCCGCTGACAGTAGCATATTTCCTGTGTTGGGCCGGAGGTGGGGAGAATTTCGTCAGGGTGGAGCATTATCGTTTACTTCGTGCATTGTGGGTCTCACGGCTTTCGATTTCCATCAGGCGCTTTCCCCCCGTTTTACACCTCCGTGATGACGTGTCATACATATCTACATGGCGGCATGGACGCTCGTCCCATGCCCCTCTTTCCCATATGTCATACCCCGCGCTCGTGTCTCATGTGCGATGACCTATCGATATCGGTGTCTAGGTAACTGTGTCGCCTGCTGAGAGTAACTCCATGGAGCAGTTGGATGCACGCAAACTCTTGCTCGGCTGTCTTTGTTTCGCATCTTGTAAATGGGACGAATTTCAAGATCTACTCACCACATTGGAACTCAAGCAACAAGAGTGCATATTGATGTGCGCGACAAATAGGAGGCCACATAGGACCAAGCTTGTGCTATTGTTCAGTCTATACCAATAATCCCGTAGTCGGAACCATCTCCATCAGAAATAGACCTGGATATATGTCAAGGAAACACTATGGAAGTTCTTCAAAAGCGACTTCCAGTTTGAGGCAAAGTAATATCTGATCTCCTTAACCATGGGGGTGTCGTCTGTACAAGTGATATGAGATATTGTTGATGGAGCGATGCATTCTTTGTTTCGTGGAAGCCCGACCTCTCGATCCCAAAGGGGGCGCCTAGTGTTCCAACTCGTGTTTGAATTAGTGGGAATGGAGACACGATAACAAATATTGTTAAAAATCTGACACCCAATTGTTAGTCCCATGGTAACAGGGACGAAGGAAGAATGCGGGAATGCATAGGGCCACTGGTGGCTGGAGGGCGTGGTGGTTTTGTTCAATGGCTTCACGCTTCCACTCGTGGGAACCAGCGACTCGGAGGGATCCATCCCGTTTCGGCCACCACATCGTGCGTCGGAACCTGTCCCTTTGCCAACCCTCTACAAACATGCATGATTTCAATTGCGTCGAGCCTTCGACACCGAATATGGTTGCTTTACTCGGATGGGTTTTATTATTCTCAGATCAATTTGTTGTCTTCTACTTTTATTCCGCAATTTATCCCGGGGAACCCCGACCAGTCAGAAAAAAACGCAAGTCTTCGCACCCTCGATCCTAGCGTTCCAAAATGATAGGATGTCACACACCGCACGGAAATCACTCTTGGGCGACACGACGCCGATAAGCCTTCACCATTCATGATTGGGTTCGAAGCATCTGAAAACAAAACCCATTAGCATTCATATAGGAATCGGCGATAGTTGCATTGTGTATAAATCTACAAAGTATAGGGGGCTGCACCAAGACTTGGAAGCAAGAAGTGATATGTGTTTGTTGATAATTACGGCTGCAGTCTGACCTAGTCTGTGCTGTTGGCACTATTGTGTCCAATCCTAGACGCGAACAGGCACCAGAATGCCTGTCTTGCAGTTGCTTCTTGCGATTTCACAACACACTCGTGGATTCTCCCCAATCCTTCACCCAATTGCGTTTACAGTCCTCCCCCACTCTATGGAAGTCACTGTCCTCAACACCCGAGACAACACCACGCCCACCTAAGATTTTGTGAGCTACGTCATCAGCTGAGGAGCGCAAATTGCTCGCAGCGTACCTCCAACGTGGAGAGTCACCGCGTGTGAAAATTTCATCGTTACCTCTCGTCCCCGCGGCATCTCTGCGCGTCACCGGAGACCCAAAGCAAGTTCGCCTAGGTCTGGACTTCTGTGCTGAATCAGATTTCAAATTATCCAGGGCGGTTTGCAAATCATTCTTCTCCCTCTCAAGGCTGGCGACAATTTCTCTCATCTGAGCGACATCGCTTTCATGTTTCCTTTTGATATCGTCCAAGGAGCCTTGTAGCCGTTCTATACCCCCCTTTTGCGCATCGATACTCTCCCGGAAAGTGCTAAGCTGCTTCAGTGCGTGCTTGTTCTCAGCTTGTGCTCTGTGGGTTGGTGCGTTCGCGTTATTCGGTTTTTCTCGTATTTCTTGAAGTCCCTGCTCCGACCTCAAATTTTCTAGGAGTTGTAAGTGAGGCCGGACCTGCAACTATAACAAGCCTTGACTGACCAGCATTGTGGACGCTCTCAAAGCCGAGACCCAGATCACCTTTTTCCTCCTTTGTTCCCTGTGAAGCCTTGTCGTACTCGTTCAACAGCGCGGGGATGGGCTGGGTGATATCAATCTCTCGCTTGGATTTGACGTCCAAGGGCTCTTGCAGCCCAGCTTCCCCGTTCGTAGACCCAAAGCGATTTGGCAAAGAGACGGACTTCTTGGCCAGCTCAGATTTCAAGACATCCAGAGCCGTTTCCAAATCACTCTTCTCCCTTTGATGACTAGCGACAGCTTTTCTCATCTGAGCAATATCAACCTCATGCTTGGATTTCATATTGTCCAAAAAGCTTTGCAGCTGTTCTGTCTCGTCCCTCTGTGAATTTATGGTTTCTTGGGCAGAGACAAGCTGTTTTAGCGTGCGCTTGTTCTCCGCTTCCGCTCTCTGTGTGGATGAGTTCGCTTTGTTCAGTTTCTCCCGTAGTTCTTGAAGTGCGCACTCCAAATTCCAAATCTCCTCACTATTTTTCTCTGTGGATCTGCAGGTTAAGCCAGATCTGCAACTACATCAAACTTCAACTAACCAGCATTTGCTTGATGTTTTCTGAACGATGCCCGGAGGCTCTCCACGCTACGCTCCAGATCATCTCTTTGCTCCCTCAGCTCCTGTAAGGCCCTGTCACGTTCGCCCACCAGCGCACGTATGCGGCGGTTTTCGCCCGTCGATGGATCTCCGGTCTCGATTGTGATTCTATTTCAATAATCCCGCTGTGAATAGGAATGGAGTAGCGTACTCACATCGTCTGAATACCAATCTATCTCACTGACGTCTTTTGCCTTCCGCAGGCTCGCATTTTTGGTACGCCATGGCGATTGGGTGGCCGCTCGGGTTACTTCAGGGTGAGAAAACATATCCCCACCTGATGAGGAGCCGGAAGGGAATGATGGTGCGATGGGTGGGTCAACATCCGGCTTTTCGCCATAAACCACCCATAGAAATAATGTGAATGATCTACAAGTCTCCAATGCTTACACCTACTAATGTATCAAGGGCAAGGGCGTTAACCCAGGTCTCTTGGTTCTCCGCCTCCCATGTTTTCAATGTCCTTCCCAAACTTTCCAGCTCATCTCTAGTGGGCGAAATGTCTCTAAAATCGCTGGACTGCGGCACCCCAATTTCTGCCTCGACCATTCGCTGTATACGTTCCTCGAGCTCAATCTCTTGGCTAAGGAGCCGTTGCCCGAGAGTCCCCACGAGGGTAAGTTGTCGCTTCTTGTTGCTGATCAATGCCTGTAGTTGTTCCCGTATTCCTGACCGCAAGGGTGGGTTACCCTTAGCAACTTGAGGGTCGCTGAAATTAGGCGGTATTTTCGGTTCCATTAGACGTGGAGGGCATAGCAAGAAAAGAGACGACAAGGTAGTAGACAAGAATGAGGGACAGGTTGTGCAAACGTGGTTCGAGAGTATCCCATATCCTGAAACCTGAAGGGTCTGGCTGCACAAGCAGCATTTCCTTGCCAGGATCCCAGGATTCCCACTTGGTTTGTCGGCTGATGCCGACGCGTAATGTGCGTAATCTGGGACCAAAACGAAGGGAGACAGCCTCCATCCCTTCCGAGTCCCCTTATTACTGCGTGAGGGTTCCCGCACTTCGCAGGCCCATCGGACGTCTTGAGAATAGATCTATGTCCCACACCTAATCAGGTACCGAAGAATTTGATAATGTGCCTGGCTCGTCCTTGGCAGCGTCGAAGAGCCCTAAGTGGTTTATGTAAGGGGCACATACTCCTTGCGGCGGCATAGCAATAGATTTCTATATGCGGTCTTTGTCAAACCCACGACACAGCCGAGTCAAGTGCTGTAATCACAAATGTCTGAGTCTGTGTATACCGTCTCCGATGAAGGCACCATTGTCAAGCTGACGCCGAGGAGAGCGCCGATCGAACCCTTCATTCACACGATCGGGGTCCGAGGAGCCCCGAGGAGCAGACTGCTAAAAACCAAGTCTAATTTCACCCACTCCGTTTTGGACGCCGTCAGAATCTGGTGGTGATCGGTAAATATATATACAGACTATTTTACTTTTTTCCTAGCAGCACATTCCTCGGATTTTCCTAACGCTTGTTGCATGTAAGACAGCTGGTTTGATGCGTCAATGCCTCCCGCCAGTCGCACATTGTCATCATCCGAGACTAGATAACAGCCATTTGGTGGAAAGCATATTTATTCGGTATGTCCCTTTAGTACTCGAAGATTCTAGGGGCATAGCGAGATCTCTCAGCATCACTGTCGGCGGGAGCTGCATTGAACAGAGACAGCTCGATCTGGATATCGATCCTTGTCAACTGCTATTTTCCATAGATTACCTTGAATAATGATTCGTGTCAACGGTCCGACAGCGACGAAATATTTGGGCTTAGAAGAGATAGCTCCGATTCCATGGTCCCTCATCCGGTCTGCCTCATCCTACTTTTGCCACCACAATGCCTTTGGCATCAAGGAGGGAAATCTCGCCCTTCGCGTCTGTCGGCTTTATGCCCATTTCTCGTATCGCACAACATGGCTGCGACTGCATTCATCAATTTGGACCGCATTACACTTCCCAATGTGAGGTATTTGCACACACGCATGACATCATTATCACTGGATTTGCTATTGCATTGTCGAGATCTCACCCGCTAATGTTAGAATTGGACGCAAGTGTGCGAAAATATATCAAGTATGGGTGGGTGACAAGCGGTCTGGCGTCGCACCCAAGTTCTATCATCTGTCTATTGAGCACGAATGATGGTGCGCGTTCCCTGACAGTGCAATGGTGTCCAAAGAAAGGCAGATTTTAGGTGCAGATTTAATTTACAGCAAGAATCGGGGCCCAACCAATCAATAGCTGAGAGTGCGGAATAAAAGGTAAGAAGCAATGTTGACCTTCTCGATAGGACCCTCAGCGACAATTGGATCAATTTCCCTATTTAATCTCACCCTCTTATGAGTCGTAGAACCAACATGTCCAGCTAATACGAAGGGATGCCTTGGGTGCTAACTTGGAGAAACTTCCGGGGTGGCCACGGAGAAGGGAGAAGAGGTTTTTGCCCACCCATTTTTTTAGGTGATCGATTTCGTTGATATTCTCGTTACTATGAGCCATTGTCAGATTGTTCCAGAAATCCCCCTCTCAAGCTCCCGAAGGCCAGAATTTTTTTGTTTTCCCTAGAATGATGTAGTAGAAGTTTGTTGAGCAATGACGCGCAGAATGTGATGATCGAACAGGTAGGGGAGATAACAATGCGACCGTCGACCCGTAAACTATTCCATCTGAATACGGAGGGCGGGAGTAATAGAACAACCTAGCGACGGACGATTCTGTGGAAATACAGTTAACCCTGTAGTCATTCCATTTACCTCCATATTACATTACCCCAGGGTGCGGTAAATTCGGCGAAGGCGCAGATTTGGTGTCAGTCCAAAAATACTACTGCACACTGGGAGGCGAAAGTCCATCCAAATTGAGAAATGCAATCATCCCCTCCTTTCCGCCAATGCAAACATTATTCCCATGTGCTGCGATAGGGGTACTGGGTTCAAAGTAGTCAGGGAGCCAACAGACGTAAAGACTAGTGTCTCCTTGCTTGATACAAAGAGCATTGTGGTCAAGGCAGACAGGGGATGGATTAAATTGGAAGAATAGCGGTGAAGCTGGGGGGATATATTCTCTAAATTCGGGAAGCTCAGATCTTCCGTCTCCGTTGGACCTTGGACACGGATCGTCAAGCCGTCGGCGGAGAATGAAATCTGACGAGGGTCAAAGCCCCAACCTAGCTGTCTTTGTCCAGTACGGCACCCGTCGGCAGCATCCCAGATACACACGATATCATCCTGAGTAGCTGAAACTAGATGACGACCATCGGGCGAATATTCGACGGACAATACTGTGCCGGTGTGCCCCTTCCGTTCTCGATCAGATACTCCTGCCACCTGCCACACACGCATGGTACCATCATCCGAGGACGACACCACAAGACTGCCATTTGGCGAGAACTCCGCCGACAAGGCCGAAGCGGTGTGGCCTCTCAGTTCACGCGTGGGCGCTCCAAACGCCGTGTCCCCGATACGTAGGGTACCGTCTAGGGAGGCTGAGACCAGATGACGGCCATCGGGTGAGAATTTAACGAATGAGACGGAATGAGGATGTTCTTCCAGTTTTCGGACAAGTGCTCCGGTCTCCACGTCCCAGACACGCATATTCCGATCGTCCGACACCAGATGACGGCCATCGGGCGAAAATGAAACGGACCATACCTGAGCAGTATGACCTTTGAGTTCTCGAAGAAGCACCCCATCTCCATCCCCCCCGTCCCAACCATGCGACGCCTCCCAACCATACAACTCCTCCCAACCAGACAGCGCCTCCCAACTATACAATCCCTCCCAATCATTCTCGTTCCAAACACACACGGTGTGATCTTCCGAGGCGGAGGCTAGACGATCGCCATTCGGTGAAAAGGCGACGGACCTAACCCAACCAGAGTGTCCCTTCCGCTGTCGAAGGAGTGTTCCTGCCGCAACATCCCACACACATACTGTACGATCGTTCGAGGCTGAGGCCAGACGACAACCATCCTGTGAAAAGGCTACAGACCTAACCCAACTAGCATGCCCTTTCAATTCTCGAAGCAGTCCTCCCGTCACCGGATCCCAGATCTGCACGACGCAGTCATTCGAGGCCGAGGCAAGATGACCTTCTGGCGAAAATGCAACGGACCCTACCCAACCGGTGCCACGACCCTTCAGTTCGCGGAAAAGCGCCCCTGTCGTTGCATCCCAAACACACACGCTTCCATTCGATGAGCCGGAGGCTAGATAACGGCCATCTGGCGAAAATGTCGCCGATAAGATTCCACTTATGGGAACCTTCATTACCTGCGATGGCCATGAACGACTGTTGTCCATGTCACGAGCAACAATCCGGCATTTAGCATTCCCTTTCGTCGGAAATGTATCATTCAATGAGGAACCTAACGGAATAAACGGGTGGCTACCCCCGAGTATGGATAAGGATGAGAGCGCTAATGCACTCTTGGATTGCATGACCAGACGGTATAACTCATAAACTACACGACATGTGTCGGTACTTTGCTCGTCGGATTCCTTGGAGACATGATGTGAGCGATAGGTTATCATTTAAACTTTTAACATACCAGCCATTGCGCCAGTTCTTTCAGTCCTCGGTAAGCTTGATCTATTTCGCCCATGATCCCCATTGCTGCAATCCAGTGAAGAAATGATGGCACAGCGCGAGATACTGCTATCATTATCTCATTGTCTCGATGATTCGACACGCAAAGGAGAGTGGTCCACTGGCGGCAGACCAACTTCAACTCCAACGTTATCAGCATGTCGAATTCACTCTGAAGATTAGGAATAGTGTCGTTCATTTGGAAGCGCCACGCTATTGGTAGACTATCCAACACCCGTGCACAGACCCAGAAACTCCAGCGCAAACAGCACGACCTTGGGTCCTGGGAAGAGCTGGAAATGGCATGAGACAATGCTTATGGGGCCACGAGCGGCCAGGGAATTTCGGCGTACCGTAATCTCAGCTACTTTCTGCTGGCGATAGATCAGGCGATCGGCAGTTGCAGCGGCGCGAGACAGCACGTACCGATGATCTTAAGAGGTCGGTGATGCGGGATATCAAAGTAATTATGTCATCCACGTTCCGTGAGGAACTCTGGAGACTCTGTCCTCATGATAAAACCGTCCGAATCAATTCACTGGAATAAGTGTCAGAGGGATGGCGCAAGACTGCTGTTTATCGAGAATTCACTGACTCGGGGAAACTCTTTGAGAATGTCCGTGCTTCCCGAGCCCCGTAGCATCTACGAAGATGCTCAAACAGGTCGTCATGGAGCATAATAAGAAGTCTCCGCGTAGATGAAGAGACTCGAAATGCATCGAGCGCAAGGAAACTGCGAAAAGCAAACTTCTGGCTCAAAAGTAGATCAATTGTTGTGGACAATACTTGGTGCAAACCGTTTTCCTTACATGATGTTTTTTGATAGTATTCAGAACTGACTTGACAGCCTTCATCAGCGTTGAGTCTGCAATTAACCCAGCGCTTCTCAGAATCTTGTCCGATGCAAGTTCGATCTCATTAGCAATAGAGGAATACATCAAAAGTCTGATACGGCCTCGGTGCTCGGCCCCAATCTTGGGATGATTGAGAGATGCACTCTCATACTTGGCTCCATACATCAATATTACCATTTCCTGGATGGTGGATGAAAAGAACCAACAATTATCCTACATGTTGCCCCGGATCAAGTGACCATAACGTAGAAAGGGCTAAACGTTGACACTTACTCTGGTCGACTTGTACCCAAGAGATTCTGCCACAACGGTATGCAATATCCGTGCGATCGTAACGAGAGGAGCCGGGGTCGGAAGGACCATAATGGCTTCAATTCCGGCCTCATTGTTCGTGGCATCCAGAAAGTGCTCGAGTCGACCAGAGATAGCAACCTACAAGTGCTGCATCTTAGCTCTCGTTCAATGGCCGTATATCCCACAACACACAGTATCTACCACATTCGACTTCCCTGGATCTCGATCCAAGCGAATGTAAAAGTCTCTTCCACAGGCCTGGGTAACGTGAAGGATAAGAAATCGATATGGGACGCCATGAAGGTCCCCATAACGTCCAATCGACATAATATTGGCATCGGCGGCGCGAGGGCTCTTAACCACGCTTTCGCAGAATGTTCGCACGGAGCAAGTTCTGTACGGCTGAGGGTTCAAGTCTTCGGAGTGGGCACCCGCTCCTGTGACGCTTGCCACGTGTGTGGCCGATGACGCACGAAGGGTTGGGATAGCAGCAAACACAGCAAGAGATGAAGCCATGGAAAATCGGTTACTCGGTCGGCTGGGAAGGGACGGCACCTCTGCGGATGAAGGATCGACACCAGATGGGCCAGGCTGGATTGGAAACTCAATCTCCCCATCAAGCTGTTAAGCCCAGGTGAGTAAAGCCCAGCTCGATCAGGAAGTTCATTCTCACATAGACAAGGAAATCTTCGACCAGGGTCAGCTGTGGAAATCCTGGGGGCCTAATTAAGTTAATGGGGGTGCACATGGAGATCGAAGATGCAACTGGACGTCGGAGCTAGTAGCGGCGTCGTAACATGAAGAACCCCTTTCCTATCTGAACGCCGCAGTAGAGATAGAAGCAAAGGACAGGAACTGTCTTCGATGCTCTTTGCCGTTGGGTAGAATTTGATGGGTCGTTGAGAGGGTTAGGAGTCTTGGTATCGTCCACCGACACGGGTGGGACCGGTGACTGGCCAGGGACGAAACGTGTGTGGAGGCAGGATGCCGCTTTGTTGCCTGTTCGCACTGCCACACATCCTTCCAGCGTTCGTTCAAGTGTACATATATCTCACATAAACACATCATAAGCTAGTCTCCAAAAATGGAACTCCCGCATTCAACTATCCGGTTCTGCTGTCCTCAAGGCCAAATGAATGCTATGGAATCCCACAGAACCATCAGGCACTACACTCGTGGTCAAATTACATTGAAGAATGCCCCTTGATAGCTCTGACCCGATACTGGCCAAGCTACACACACGCCTCGAGCTCTCTTCACCGAGCTGATCTACACCATACTCAGGCTTAGGCTGACATTGGCACGGTTAGCAGGAAACCGTGATTCAAAGTTTTCACCGGTGTGTCAAAGAGCATTCTCTCGGGCACGAGGATAATATTGATGTAGGATGAAAACTAGAGAGGTGCATTCCGATCGACTGATTTTCGACTCACGATATTCGATATCCCTTCCCCCTTCATTGCGACGTCTCAATACAAAGGTTTCTCGATTATTGCGCTTCAGGGCCCGCAATGGGGGATGATCTTCTAGACTTCGTCATCAACCATGTGTTCATGCCTCCCAAGTTGCCCCAAGAGGCGGATGAGAGTCCGGAGCGCATAGATTTTCTTTTGTCAACTATTCGCAAGAGCATGAAGCTTTACAGACAGCAGCATGCTGCGCCTGAGCACCAAGCATTGTGGGATTCATTATTGAAAATGGTGGGTACATTGCGACGAATCAACATAGACCCCGAGGTTGGAATCAGCGAATGCATCAAAAGAAGGAGCACTGGAGGTAATGTCACTAGATACAAGCTGGAGCCGAACAGTGGGAGTAATATCTCTGGATGCAGATACAATCGCCATTTTTGTCCATGCTCAAAACGCGGGTGTGATCATCCGTTGTGGTGAGGAGGAAACAATTTTCGAAATTTTCGAAGCATCAGCGATGAATACAGCCGTGATGCGCTGCACAGGGAAGCTTATCCGCTCCTTTCCTGGACCTGCAATTGCCCTTCGAAACAATGTTATGCAGGATCCGGATTTTCTAGAAGAATTGGCCGCATTCCTAACCCAGATGTACGGGGGCCAACGTGAGGATGAGGGCATGGTGGACGGTGATCAACTGCTGGACGAGGACATAGTAGATAACGATTATTTGCAAGATGAGGACACAATGAATGGTGATCAGCTGCGGGAAGAGGGCACTATGGACGGCGATCCACCGCTGGATGAAGACACAATGGACAGCGATCCATGGGAACGCGAGAACGGCACATTCGCATTCGCACCCCGATGGCGATGGCGTTCCACGAATAGGCGCACAACCCATCCGAAGTACATCACTGAATTGCTGACCGGGATACTCCGTGGACTAGGAGAGCCTGCCGACATTCCTCGCATCCAGAAGAGGACATCGGACGATGTTTTGCAGCATGCGGATGATATTGTCCCATGGAGGCGCAGCTCCCTCTGGCTCGTTGTCCGTGTTGCCTTGCAAACTACGATTCACCGAGGCACTTCGAACATGAACGAATACAAGTCTTTTATGATACTCTTTCTGGCCAAGATTCTGCGGAGCGGTGTTGAGAACCGCTTACCGGGACATATCCTCTATTGCATGCGTGCCAAACTCAGCCGCCGACTCTTTAAAATCCGATCATGGGCAGCTCCGTCTCTGGTCACACTTGCCCACGAGGTTGCGCTTGATACTGAAGAACTGCTCCAAGATCGATGGAAGAGCATTCAGGATGCGCACGTGCGGGCAGCCAAGTGGGCACCAAACGAGCTAGATGTTATTGGGGACACTAGCCTCAACT
Organism: Cantharellus anzutake; assembly: GCF_015039405.1. NCBI lineage: Eukaryota > Fungi > Basidiomycota > Agaricomycetes > Cantharellales > Hydnaceae > Cantharellus > Cantharellus anzutake. Next base: position 15,535 of record NW_024067391.1, on the reverse strand, counting down.
TGAAAAATTGCAGGTCTTACATCAGTGCTGCTCTCGTCCCGGGGATTCCCGCCGATCCTAATGCTGCATTCCAATCACATCATCCACGATTATTCAATAATCTCTTTGACGACGAACCCGGGGTTTTTTCGGCAGCAGTAAAAGCCAATGGATTTGTTGCGCTTTGGGATTTTGAGCGTTGCGTAAAAAATCACATTGACGAATGGGTATCTCAGCAAATCTCCGACCACAACTGCGAAAGTGCTTGCGACTTAATTTCTCATTACATGACGACATACGCCGATGAGGCCGGGGATTTGTACAAAGGGGCACCAGCGGAACAGTCCATTATGCTCCTCACGCTTTTTGAGTTGTGGATGGCACTCGACATTTTGGCAGCGACTATCTGTCCCCTCTTGAAGGATTATTCGCCTGAGGTTCCACTGACTCTATATGAGGGCCTCCTGCTTTCGAAAGCCGAACCGTTGGAACGCATCTCGAGGATCCAGGCGTACCTGCGCAAGCGGTATCACGAAGCTGGCAGTGACCCTCGGTCGGTCTTCTCAGAAGTTGTCGACGCGGAAACCTTCGCAGTCAGATTTTTCGATTCGTCCCCGTCGCTCCAGGATCTTAAGAGCACCATAGAGCAGCAAGCGATGATGAGTCAACAACTTCGCGAGCTTCACTTGCTGAAGTTTGAATATAAGAAAATAATGAAACAAGCAGGTACTGAATATTGGGAAATAATGAAACGAGCAGGTACTCGAAGAAGGCAAACGTTCTCATGATTAGACATTAAACTAGATCTTTAGGCTCCCACACTGTGGATCGCATGAGGTCCTGGCACCACCCAGAATCTTGCGAAGAATGCCGTTTCAAATGGCGGGCAAGAGCCCTGAGGACAGTTATTCGCGAATGGCCCCTTCCACAAAAACCAGTACGAGCCAAAATCATTGTGTTTGAACGAGCAGTTCCTAGGGTTTTCAAGACTTGGAGGGAGACGACTTATTGGCTTCTCCGTGACATCTGTACGTCGAAGGAAGGAAGGACACTTACCACGGGGGAATCGTATATCCGCTCAGGCTCACGGAAGTCCCTCATCGGTAAAGAACGTAGCGTCCCAAATTCTCAACAACGAATATCGTTAGCACCGGAGGTGGAAATCCCAGACAAGGAAGGCGGTGTCTCTCGCACGTATACATCTTCCTGTCGGCTGTGGGACAACAACCATCACAGATGGATATATCCTCCATCTGGTTACTGCGATCTGAGCGACAGAACGTCCATCCGGATACCGGAAGAGTCTCCATATGCTTCCTTAAAACGCTTCGCGTTGGGAACATCCCACACCTCGAACGGAGTTCTTGCAAGCCAACATGAATGTCCCCCTTCGCTTAGCCTACGCGGGTTCATCGCCTTTGGTTCGTTGCGCGCTGGAGCCCGGTTGCAATGGTGCAATATTGCCCGAGAGATTCCCTCCGGAAATTTACGTTTTCAATGCGAGGAGGTGTATGACCTCATCTCTCAGGCCGTGTGCCAAGTCGGACGCCTTTCCAGCGATGGCATTTGGGAATGTCACCAGGTTTTACAAGAGGTGCCATTCGGTAATGTGTTATTGAACGTCCTTGAACAGCTGGGGACGGATATAGAGGGGAACTGGCGTCAGGGTATCACAGCACTGGGTATCACTACAGTAGCTTCTCGACTGCTGGTCTCGGCTGTGGCACAGCCGATCATCAACAGAACGTACAAACTACTCCAGAAGATACGAGACACCACTTTGCGCTGGTTGCACGAACTTCTGGCACTTCAATCACACGCTGGAACTGAAACTGAACAGGGGAGATATCGGCGAGCAATATGTCAAATAGCTGCGGTTTGTAGGAGCTCATTTGATGTCGATGCGTGCCATGCTGGCGAACTCCTTCGAACTCCGGAAGATGTTGCCATATTCATTGAATGTGCTATCATCCTTTGTAGCCACTGTCCCCAAGAAACCCTCACTAAGGCAGACCCTCATTTGCATCGGTTACTTCTCCGAGACAAGCGCCTGTCCTGCAGGATGGAAGAACTTCTTGTTACCCGCATCCAGGAAAGGGGGACCATGCTAGGTATTAACGGGGCAATATCAGCTGTTTGGAGTGGTATCGATCCGGCATGTTGCTGGGCAAGGCTACCAAGGCCTAACGACCGTTGGTTGACCACTACCGTAGATGGTCAAAGGACACAAAACGTTCATTTCAACGTATTAAGTGGCGCTTTGCTCATTGATGGAAAACCGCCTGGTTGGTTGCCATCTGACATTCGTGGGCATTCGATATACAAAGAACTCTTTGGTGCAGTACGGGACTATTCTCCACCCATAGTAAGATTCGTCGATTCACGGTTCATTTGCAGAGAAGCCCGGAAGTTGTTCCATCGGATATGGAAGACATGGACTATGTTAGCAAGGCTCATATGTTCTACGAGTCTCAGTTCGAAACCAAGGATACTGACGAGGTTCGTCGAGGGAGATGAAGGAATCGGGCTTGACTCATTCTCACCATTAAACAGACAATTCACTTTGGGTGGCGAGATGGAAGGCCCATTCTACGAACCAGATCCCCTGCGCTTGATGGGAAGAACTATCGGGTCTTGGAATTATTACCACGTGAAATCTTTCAAGGGGATCTACCGTCTATCCTGGTGACGGAATATTTTCATTGGATGGAGTTATCTACTTGTCAGATTGAGCTGCGGCCTAAGAAGGCACCCTGGACATCCTCCCAATCAAACTGGCACCTCCGTCGCACTGCATGCTCCACATGGGTCATGGATAAAGGGACCTCTGTCAGGCTCGTTGACTGTCAAAGCCGCACAGGGGAGATGATTCGTGCTATCCTTCATCCACTTGAACCTGAAGATAACATTCTTATCACAATGGAAAGGTCGTCAATGCAAGAATTGCGCATCGATCTTCCCCGAATCCAGCTCTCCTTCGTCCTGAAGGGTGGAAAGCTTCATTCATCGAACTTTCCGGGTTTCGAAGTAGATAGTAATCAATCAACAGGCACAATGCTGGGCCTCCGCAGTCAGTTGGTTTTGCGCCGCAGGGGAGATATCGCTCCTGGCGTGGAGCTTAATTATTCGAGGCGCGTCATAATCCCGACCGGGGATGTGTCTATCGCAAGTGACGGAGACCACGTCACGGTAACGATTAATAATTCGGGATCGTTGCACGTCAAATATTGTGATTATGACGTTGATGTCTTACTGGGTCGTCTGGTTGGAGATGGGAGCTTGTTCAGCACATTATTCCAGTCACTTCTTCATGCCGTTACTAGTTACTGCTTACCTGACCCTCTAACGTCGTTGCCAGGAGTCGAGGAAGCGATCCAAATCCTTCGATCAGCACGTTGCAAATCGTTCCAAAGTCTTGGTGACTGGGAGCGGCAGCTTCTGCGTTGGCTATCGGCGTTAACGCCATCAAGGATTCGGGAACCGCCCGATGAACCGCCCGATGAGTGGCCCGATAAACGGCGTCGGGAATGGGGACGGGAACGGGAACGGAGGCGGAGGCAGCATTTAGATCGGCTTTGGGAGGGTGGTATTGGAGAAGCCGTTTGGAATAAAGCACTTAGTCCGCTTGTCCAACACGGTGCCTTTTGGGATGAGGCCCAATCTATTTTCAAATGGGTTGATGAAATGCGTGTCTTTGACCCTTCCATGGGTATTGGAGAATCGGAACGCAATTGGAGAGAACTACACCTGCTTTCCCGTGCTAGATGTCACAATGCAGTCTGGTACGGCCCTGATGTTCCATGGGGCATGCGGGGTGTAGACGTGATATATAAATCCAGGGACGAACCCAGGGACGTGGTACGTAAATCTTGGGACGCAGACAAAGGACTCGATACCACCCGTATTCGTGCCGCATCGAATGCCTCTAGCTTGGTGTACCATTGTCCTCTTCGGCTAAAGACCCCCAAAGCCCTTTTGTCTCACATGGAATCGTGGACGGAGAACATTAGAGGTTCTTCCCCCAACCACTTGTCGGATGTGCGTTTGGGATTTAGCAAGGAATGGCTGTCCCTGAGCATGCCACGCAAATGGATTCCTTTGTACAATGCCTGTCGAACGGAGGGTTGGGGAAACCATACTCGTTTCAAACTGTTGTTTAGTCTTTCGGCGCTGGGCTACTCTACTGATCGATACGAGGATTTGGTCCCTGTCTTACTTGCATTCGCACGCTACCCCGAGTTTCGTTCCATTGATCCGCCGTTGTGGCCTGAATACAATTTGCGCATGGGCTACAAACCAAATGCACCCCAACTCTATGACATCATCATGGCACCGATCCGTCCAGGCACATTGAGTCGCCGAGCATCTTCTCAAGTTTCTTTTCTTGTCAAAAAATTAATCGCTCAATGGGATCATGAACCTACAGGAGCGCCAACATTACCAAGTCTGCCGGATGGCGATGTGTGGCTGATCAACATCTCTGACGCCATGGTCAATGTGACTAAGTCGTTTGAACAGTGGTTTAGAAACTGGGAATTACGCCAGCACATTCTGGCAGTCCAGACAATATTGGACAAACACCAGACTTGGACTTCAGATGCTCCGGTTCCACCGATATATTCGTTTTCAACCTCCTTGCAACTTGCAAAAGTGAATCCGTCCATTGTATCATACAGTAACGTCTTTCTCCGACAACCTCCGATTCTTGCGCGTACACCTTCCCCTCTGAAAACGAAAAGATGGTTGACCATCAAACCGTCCTCGGAACGCAATAGCCTCAAAGCTCTCATTTCAACTCTCCGTTCATCCCACGAACCGATATCCCAGAAATATGCGGTTAATCTCGAGGCTAGCTACAATGCATTGCATGATGACATACAGATCAGCGTGGAGCAAGTAGAATCCCTCCGAGAAGAGCTTCACCGCGATCACCAGATGTACCAATCCCACCTCTCTCATGTGTTAGGGAAAATTCGACGGGCACTCAATCCAGACCCTCAGTCCGAGCGAGTACAGGAGGTTATCCGGGTTGCAGGACTATGGCCGAAGAGCACCACCCGTTCGTTGCTGCACCACCTATCATTCTCATCCCGTTCAACAACTAAATTATCCCCGAATGGAAGAATGCTCTCATCCACCTCGCCCAGTCCATACTGCTTTGGCAGCGATCGGAGAGATTGGTGAGATTAGGACCCAAAACCGACGAATTTCTGAAGGAATGTTCGAGTTATCCTGATCTGCATGACATCTCTGACGACTGGCTGCTCGTCCAGGTGAGCGTGTCGTTTGTCAGCGTGGACGACGGGATTGACTCTCCGAGATTCTCAGATTGACTCCAACTTTCTTGCACGCCCTCTTCAAGTTGATGTTGCACATAACATGATGGTTCCTCGCTCACAGGATAATACCATCCTTCAGCTCATATGGGGAGGGGAAATCGTCCGTTATCGTTCCGCTTATTGCCATATCTCTAGCAGATGGACAAAAACTAGTCAGAATCGTCGTGCCAAAGCCCTTAGCAAATCAAACATTCCAGTCACTGGTTCGACGCTTGAGTGGCTTAGCGAATCGGCGAATATATGTTTGCCGTTTTCCCGTGCTATCGCAACGGATTCGGATGTTTTTCGAAAAATCTATCATGAATGCATGGATACTGGTGGCATACTGGTTATGCAGCCTGAACATGTCCTGTCGTTCAAACTCACGGGTTTGGAACGACAGCTCTCATCGGCCAGGCGCAAGGGAATTCCGATCCAAATGCACTGCTGGAGCTGCAGCGATGGCTGGATGCAAATGTTAGGGACATTTTGGACGAGAGTGACGAGATTCTGGCGGTCAAGTGCCGACTTGTGTATACAATGGCGCTCAGCAGCCCTAGGTCCTCAGCCTGTCAGATGGACTACGGTGCAGCATGTGTTTTCCATCCTGCGTAGTAGGGGCGGGCTTCTTGATCAGCTGGCTTCTCAAGGGGGTCTCGAGCTCGAGAAACGAGACGGATACTTCCCTCGACTTCGTATCCTCAGACATGAAGCTGGCGTCCAAATTTTGAAATCTCTTTACAAGGAATAATGCAAGGGGAGTCTCCTGATCTACCTCCGTTCAGGCTATTTCATGGAGGGGTGCGACGAGAAGCAGAGGCTTTCATCGCCCAAAGGGACCCTGGAACACTTCCTGATTGCGAAATTACTGTCGCAGTGACAACCATCTATGGAGCATTTTGCTCCTGTTGAGAGGCCTTTTTGCGCATGGGATACTTATGTACGTTCTCAGTGGACGTAGGTGGCGAGTAGACTATGGGCTTGACCTAACGCGGTCGCTTCTCGCGGTGCCCTATCGTGCAAAGGATGTGCCTGCACTGAGAGCAGAGTTCAGTCACCCGGACGTCTGCATCTCTCTGACATACCTCAGCTACTACTATGGCGGATTATCTTACGATCAGCTTGATATATGCTTCAAGCATATCAACGAACTAGAAGACCCTGTAGCGGAATATTGCAGGTGGATTAAGGACAATTGCTTGGTACCAGACTTCCTCCACAATTACAGTAGTTTCAACCCGGATGACCGCGAACAAAAGATCCAGCATCTCTATCCAGCTTTCGAAAGGAACCCATCGACGATTAACTTCTTCCTCTGTCAGGTTGTTTTTCCGAAGGAAGCCAAGACATTTCCTCAAAACTCTCCACATCGGGTTGGGACATTGCCGAACGAAGGCAACACATAACGACGGGTTTCAGTGGCACCAATGACAACCGCTATCTTCTCCCCACTTCTATTCAACAGGATGACATCCCTGCGCAATTGGGTACAAATGCTAAGGTGTTGAATTTGATGCTGCAGCCTGAGAACGATCACTACCAAAGCGTGGTCAGTAGCGAGTTTCTGGACGTCATCGTCAGGGAAACACCCCAAATTCGAGTTTTGTTGGATGTGGGTGCCCAGATGTTGGAATTCTCCAATAAGGAATTAGCATCGATATGGCTTTCGCAAGTCTTGGCAGTAGATATAGATGCTGCGATCTTCTTCTCCGAAGATGACGAACTCTTCGTTATCAGGCGTGATGGGGCACGGAACCATTCATCTCTTCGTCGTACAGACACCAGCTTGATCGTTGCCTCGTGTACTTGGACGATTCCCACACAAGAGGCACTGACTTGAAATTGCCTGCCAATTATCGTGCGGCAGTTACATTAGGTCCGAAAGTGACAAAGGATAGACTAGTTCAAGGTGAGCCTTCCTATTCCTATGAGGATATGATCGAATCAGCAGGTATGTCTTCAGGATGTATGCGAATGCGCAGGTTGGGTAGGGGGCAATCTGTCCTTTTTTCTGCCCCTCCTGATTGGATCGCAAAATCCGCAAGTTCTCTAAAAAGATCCATGGAGAACGAATCGGTGTATATGACGTTCTTCCTGGTCCATCAGGAGACATGTGCCGGCCTACGGCGTTATAGTTGTGACTGGAGAGAGCAAGGCATTCATTACATCAATAGGCAATGCGCATGGGAAGAATTTTGGACATCCTCCATCCCTCGCACCTCAGTGTTAGCAAAATGGGAAGAGTTTTGGACATCCTCATCCCCCGCACTCAGTGTTAGAAAAATATGGTTGAGACCCGAGTGAAGTCTCTCGAGGAAATGTATGGGGCACCATCGTCCTCCAGGCCACTGGAAACAGGAATTGTCTCATCCTGCAGCCGATTGTCGTGAGATCAAGCAGAGGAGTGAGAATTTCTCATCCTCTACGGAGAGTTGGCTGGTGAAAATGGCAGAAGAGCAGAACGCGAAGTAACCACGAGCCTAGGCGTGAGCCGGAGGTCGAGTCACCACCATCTTTACGGCCTGCCCGCCATCGCCTCCATCCTGATGCGTATCATTCGTGCGCGATGGTCAAATCCCACCATTTTCTCGTGCTTTCATCTCTCTCTTTTCTTCAGTCACAATCCTCCTCGGTCTCAGCAAGCACCAAGTGGTCACGCAACCTTCTTGCAACCAACGACTTCGTCACCACAATCAAGGGTTCGAATGCACGGAAAGGCAACGAGTTTCTTCGGCCGTGAACTGGATACTGTCTAGTATTCACGGATCGATGCTCGTGGTGCAGTCCTTTTGAGGTGAATGAGTTGCTCCCGGAAATTCGCCGCAGCTGCAACGTCAGGTTGCACGTGTACTCTCCAAGAACGAGTCAGCCGATGAGATCCTTCGATGATCTCAAATTTTACACAATCCATCCCTACCAACGACGTGGACTTACCCGGAGAGGCTCACAGTCTCGCAGCTCAATATATTCTCAGGCCATTATACATCAACGACTTCGAAACGTATCTCGAACTTTGCAATTTTCTGGGAATCAACACAGTCATGATGGGAGGAACGAAGTAGAAACACAAATTGATGGTTTTGTCCTACCCAAGAAGCGTACTCGGGAAATGAGTTTAGCCTGCCCCTTTGATATCAGTCCTCTGCCTTTCATCCGCAAGCTAACAAGCCTCCGGAGGAAGGGTAAGTTGTTCCATCTGATTCTAGCAGCCCGAAGTACCCACGCTAACACGCCACGCTCAAGGAACGTCCTATGCCTCTACTCATCTTGGACGAATTGTTAATGGAGCATTCATACAGCCAGAGGAGTTTTGACCGAATATACACCATAACCGATTATGTATTTGATTGTCCAGCTTGCAAATTCGCAGTAGGCGTATATACCATTATATAAATGAGCTTAGAGCCTCTCGGCCAGCGGAACCCCACATCCGATCGGTGCAGTCCCACTGTCACGCCCGTACAGACTGTGTATGGTATTACCGCGCACTGGCGTGGATCCCACAGCAACCCTACAGTGTTCGGTTGCCGTATTAGAAAGGTAGCGAATTTACGCTAGGATACGTGAGTGCGCGTCAGTCATAAAGACCAACACGAAAGAGAAAAGTCTAAGGCAAAGCAGCGAGACGCCCATGGGACACAGAAGAGAATGTTGCAACGCCGTGTCATACATATCTACGTGGCGGCATGGACGCTTGTCCCATGCCCCTCTTGCCCGTATGCCATGCCCCGCCCTCACGTCTCATGCACGATAACCTATCGATTTCACCATTGACAAAAAAGCGATGCGACATTCACACATTTATGCTGGAAATATTGGGAAGTGTTATTTGCTGTCTAGGCAATTCTACTGAGAGTGAACTCCATGGAGCAGTCGCATGCGCGCAAACTCTTGCTCATGCTCAGCTGTCTTTGTTTTGGATCTTGCAAATGGGACGAATTTCAAGTTGGTATCGTGGTTATCCCCTGTTTCCACAAATCTGGCTTTCCAGGATCTAGTCACCACATTGGAACTCGAGCAACAATCAAGAGTGCATATTGATGTGCGCGACAATCAGGAGGCCACATAATTAAGACCAAGCTTGTGCTATTGTTCAGTCTACACTGATGCAGCAGACGGGGGTATGACGCAATAATCCCATGGTCGGAGCCATAGATAGACCTGAATATGTGTCAAGGAAACACTTTCAAAAGCGGTAGCCTCATCATCTTCCAGTTTGAGGCAAAGTAATGTCAGATCTCCCATGGGTGGTGCCGTCTGTACAAGTGATATGAGATATTGTTGATGGAGCGATGCATTTTCGTGGAAGCCCGACCCTCTCGATCACAAAGGGAGCCTAGTCTATTCTCGCCTGTTCCAACTCGTGTTTGGATATCACGTAGGAGATGCGATAAAAAATATTGCTAAAAGCGCAATTGTTGCCCCCATGTAACAGGGACGGCAAAGAAGAATGCAGGGGTGCTTGGGGCCGGTGGCTGTGGTTTGGTCAATTCTGACCCAACTGATGATCACACCATTTTCGCCTTCACTCGTGGGAATTGGCGACCAAGTGACTCGGAGTGATCCATCTCGTTTCGGCCACCACATCGTGCGTCGGCTTCCCAAGTCCCAGGCGACCGGTCCCTTTACTGGCCCTCTACGAACATGCATGATTTCAATTGCGTCAAGCCTTCGACACCGAATATGCTTGGATGGGTATTATTATTCTCAGATCAAACTTATTTAATTTGTTGTCTTCTACTTTTATTCCGCAATTTTATCTCAGGGGGCTGCTGACGACCAGTCAGAAAAAAACGAACAGAGCAAGTCTTTGCACTCTCGATCCTAGCGTTCCAAAACGATAGGATGTCAACACACTGCACGGAAATCAATCTTGGGCGACACAACGCCGATAAGCCTTCCCCATTCATGATTGGGTTCGAAGCACCTGAAAACAAACCCGCTGGCATTCATATAGGAATCGGCGATAGCACATTGTCTATAAATCTACAAAGTATAGGGGGCTGCACCAAGACTTGGAAGCAAGAAGTGATATATGTTTGTTGATAATTACGGCTGCAGTCTGGCCTAGTCTGTGCTGTTGGCACTATTGTGTCCAATCCTAGACGCGAACAGGCACCAGAACGCCTGGCTTGCAGTTACTTCTTGCGATTTCACAACACTCTCGTGGATTCTCCCCAATCCTTCACCCAATAGCGTCTACAGTCCTCCCCCACTCCATTGAAACTACCGTCGTCCTCAACACTCGAGACAACACCATGCCCACCTAAGATTTTGTGAGCTACGTCATCAGCTGGAGAGCGCAAATTGCTCGCAGCGTACCTCCAACGTGGGGAGTCACCGCGTGTGAAAATTTCTTCGTTACCCTTCGTCCCCGCGGCATCTTTGCGCGTCACCGGAGACCCAAAGCAAGTTCGCCTAGGTCTGGACTTCTGTGCTGAATCAGATTTCAAATTATCCAGGGCGGTTTGCAAATCATTCTTCTCCCTCTCAAGGCTGGCGACAATTTCTCTCATCTGAGCGACATCACTTTCATGTTTCCTTTTGATATCGTCCAAGGAGCTTTGTAGCCGTTCTATACCCCCCTTTTGCGCATCGATACTCTCCCGGAAAGTGCTAAGCTGCTTCAGTGCGTGCTTGTTCTCAGCTTGTGCTCTGTGGGTTGGTGCATTCGCGTTATTCGGTTTTTCTCGTATTTCTTGAAGTCCCTGCTCCAACCTCAAATTTTCTAGGAGTTGTAAGTGAGGCCGGACCTGCAACTATAACAAGCCTTGACTGGCCAGCATTGTGGACGCTCTCAAAGCCGAGACCCAAATCACCTTTTTCCTCCTTTGTTCCCTGTGAAGCCTTGTCGTACTCGTTCAACAGCGCGGGGATGGGCTGGGTGATATCAATCTCTCGCTTGGATTTGACGTCCAAGGGCTCTTGCAGCCCAGCTTCCCCGTTCGTAGACCCAAAGCGATTTGGCAAAGAGACGGACTTCTGGCCAGCTCAGATTTCAAGACATCCAGAGCCGTTTCCAAGTCACTCTTCTCCCTTTGATGACTAGCGACAGCTTTTCTCATCTGAGCAATATCAACCTCATGCTTGGATTTCATATTGTCCAAAAAGCTTTGCAGCTGTTCTGTCTCGTCCCTCTGTGAATTTATGGTTTCTTGGGCAGAGACAAGCTGTTTTAGCGTGCGCTTATTCTCCGCTTCCGCTCTCTGTGTGGATGAGTTCGCTTTGTTCAGTTTCTCCGTAGTTCTTGAAGTGCGCACTCCAGATTCCCAAATCTCCTCACTATTTTTCTCTGTGGGTCTGCAGGTTAAGCAGATCTGCAACTACATCAAACTTCAACTAACCAGCATTTGCTTGATGTTTTCTGAACGATGCCCGGAGGCTCTCCACGCTACGCTCCAGATCATCTCTTTGCTCCCTCAGCTCCTGTAAGGCCCTGTCACGTTCGCCCACCAGCGCACGTATGCGGCGGTTTTCGCCCGTCGATGGATCTCCGGTCTCGATTGTGATTCTATTTAAATAATCCCGCTGTGAATAGGAATGGAGTAGCGTACTCACATCGTCTGAATACCAATCTATCTCACTGACGTCTTTTGCCTTCCGCAGGCTCGCATTTTTGGTACGCCATGGCGATTGGGTGGCCGCTCGGGTTACTTCAGGGTGAGAAGACATATCCCCACCTGATGAGGAGCCGGAAGGGAATGATGGTGCAATGGGTGGGTCAACATCCGGCTTTCGCCATAAACCACCCATAGAAATAATGTGAATGATCTACAAGTCTCCAATGCTTACACCTACTAATGTATCAAGGGCAAGGGCGTTAACCCAGGTCTCTTGGTTCTCCACCTCCCATGTTTTCAATGTCCTTCCCAAGCTTTCCAGCTCATCTCTAGTGGGCGCAATGTCTCTAGAATCGCTGGACTGCGGCACCCCAATTTCTGCCTCGACCATTCGCTGTATACGTTCCTCGAGCTCAATCTCTTGGCTAAGGAGCCGTTGCCCGAGAGTCCCCACGAGGGTAAGTTGTCGTTTCTTGTTGCTGATCAATGCCTGTAGTTGTTCCCGTATTCCTGACCGCAAGGGTGGGTTACCCTTAGCAACTTGAGGTTCGCTGAAATTAGGCGGTATTTTCGGTTCCATTAGACGTGGAGGGGCATAGCAAGAAAAGAGACGACAAGGTAGTAGACAAGAATGAGGGACAGGTTGTGCAAACGTCGTTCGAGAGTATCCCATATCCTGAAACCTGAAGGGTCTGGCTGCACAAGCAGCATTTCCTTGCCAGGATCCCAGGATTCCCATTCCAGCCACTTGGTTTGTCGGCTGATGCCGACGCGTAATGTGCGTAATCCGGACCAAAGCGAAGGGAGACAGCCTCCATCCCTTCCGAGTCCCTTATTACTGCGTGAGGGTTCCCGCACTTCACAGGCCCATCGGACGTAGATCTACGTCCCACACTAATCAGGTACCGAAGAATTTGATAATGTGCCTGGCTCGTCCTTGGCAGCGTCTAAGTGGTTTCTTCCGTTTATGTAAGGGGCACATACTCCTTGCGGCGGCATAGCAATAGATTTCTATATGCGGTCTTTGTCAAACCCACGACACAGCCGAGTCAAGTGCTGTAACCACGAATGTCTGAGTCTGTGTATGCCGTCTCCGATGGGGGCACCATCGTCAAGCTGACGCCGAAGAGAGCTTGATCATGGAAGCCACTCATATTATATAATCGAGCCTGTTCAATGGATTCGTCGGCAGCACTGCGGAGGGGGATCTCCAGACTGCTAAAATTAAAAACCAAGTCTAATTTCACCCACTCCGTTTTGGACGCTGTCGAATCTGGTGGTGGCCGGTAAATATATATACAGACTATTTTACTTTCTTCCTAGCAGCACAATCCTCGGATTTTCCTAACGTTTGTTGCATGTAAGGCAGCTGGTTTGATGCGTCAATGCCTCCCGCCAGTCGCACATTGCCATCATCTGAAACTAGATAACAGCCATTTGGTGGAAAGAATATTTATTCGGTATGTCCCTTCAGTACCCGAAGATTCCTTCCTCAAGGGGCATAGCGACCTCTCAACATCACCACCTGATGGCCGACACCTAGCCTTGGATGATGGTATCATAGTTGTTTGGTGGGGTATGGCGACAGGGGTTCCTGAAAGGTCATATTCCATCGAATCTTCTCCCGATGGCAGCCATCTGGTCTCAGCCTCCCGATTGCATCGTGTGCCTCTAAAATGCTGTCGGTGGGAGCTGCATTGAACAGAGACAGCTCGATCTGGATATCGATCCTTGTCGACTGCCATTTTCCATAGATTACTTTGAATAATGATTCGTGTCAACGGTCCGACAGCGACGAAATATTTGGGTATTCCGGGCTTAGAAGAGATAACTCCGATTCCATGGTCCCTCATCCGGTCTGCCTCATCCTACTTTTGCCACCACAATGCCTTTGGCATCAAGGAGGGAAATATCGCCCTTCGCGTCTGTCGGCTTTATGCCCATTTCTCATATCGCACAACATGGGAATCGTTGAGCGAGAGGGGGCTGCGACTGCATTCATCAATTTGGACCGCATTACACTTCCCAATGTGAGGTATTTGCGCACACGCATGACATCATTATCACTGGATTTGCTATTGCATTGTCGAGATCTCACCCGCTAATGTTAGAATTGGACGCAAGTGTGCGAAAATATATCAAGTATGGGTGGGTGACCAGCGGTCTGGCGTCGCACTCAAGCCCCACCACCCGCCTATTGAGCACGAATGATGATGCGCGTTCCCTGACAGTGCAATGGTGTCCAAAGAAAGGCAGATTATAGGTGCAGATTTAATTTACAGCAGAATCGGGGCCCAACCAATCAATAGCTGAGAGTGTGGAATAAAAGGTAAGAAGCAACGTTGACCCTCTCGATAAGACCCTCGGCGACAATTGGATCAATTTCCCTATTTAATCTCACCCTCTTATGAGTCGTAGAACCAACATGTCCAGCTAATACGAAGGGATGCCTTGGGTGCTAACTTGGAGAAACTTCCGGGGTGGCCACGGAGAAGGGAGAAGAGGTTTTTGCCCACCCATTTTTTTAGGTGATCGAGTTCGTTGATATTCTCGTTACTATGAGCCATTGTCAGATTGTTCCAGAAATCCCCCTCTCAAGCTCCCGAAGGCCGGAATTTTTTTGTTTTCCCTAGAATGATAGAAGTTTGTTGAGCAATGACGCGCAGAATGTGATGATCGAGCAGGTAGGCGAGATAACAATGCGACCGTCGACCCGTAAACTATTCCATCTGAATACGGAGGGCGGGAGTAATAGAACAACCTAGCGACGGACGATTCTGTGGAAATACAGTTAACCCTGTAGTCATTCCATCTACCTCCATATTACAATACCCCAGGGTGCGGTAAATTCGGCGAAGGCGCAGATTTGGTGACAGTAAAAATACTACTGCACACTGGGAGGCAAAAGTCCATCCAAATTGAGAAATGCAATCATCCCCTCCTTTCCGCCAATGCAAACATTATTCCCATGTGCTGCGATAGGGGTACTGGGTTCAAAGTAGTCGGGGAGCCAACAGACGTAAAGACTAGTGTCTCCTTGCTTGATACAAAGAGCATTGTGGTCAAGGCAGACAGGGGATGGATTAGATTGGAAGAATAGCGGTGAAGCTGGGGGGGATATATTCTCTAAATCCGGGAAGCTCAGATCTTCCGTCTCCGTTGGACCTTGGACCCGGATCGTCAAGCCGTCGGCGGAGAATGAAATCTGACGAGGGTCAAAGCCCCAACCTAGCTGTCTTTGTCCAATACAGCGCCCGTCCGCAGCATCCCAGATACACACGACATCATCCTGAGTGGCTGAAACTAGATGACGACCATCGGGCGAATATTCGGCGGACAATACTGAGCCGGTGTGCCCCTTCCGTTCTCGATCAGATACTCCTGTCACTTGCCACACACGCATGGTACCATCATCTGAGGATGACACCACAAGACTGCCATCTGGCGAGAACTCCGCCGACAAGGCCGAAGCAGTGTGGCCTCTCAGTTCACGCGTAGGCGCTCCAAACGCCGTGTCCCCGATACGTAGGGTACCGTCTAGGGAGGCTGAGACCAGATGACGGCCATCGGGTGAGAATTTAACGAATGAGACGGAATGAGCGTGTTCTTCCAGTTTTCGGACAAGGCTCCGGTCTCCACGTCCCAGACACGCATATTCCGATCGTCCGACACCAGATG